>NW_022995372.1:2474408-2774408 GCF_004354385.1 Drosophila innubila | reverse complement strand
GATTGGAACAAGTTGACCCCAAGGGATTTGATGAGAATGCAAAACTGCAGAACATTTGATTTCCAGACGTGTGAGAAATATCCCTCAATAAGACCGCCAATATCGCAGTGTAATCCTCTGTTGACAGCCGAATGGCTGGCAGATGCAGTTGAGGCCAGCGGTTGTAATCGTCTATTCGATATGGAAGTCGATGATATCGTTGAGGTCTGGAAACGTAGTCCCCAAAAGGAATCGCTTAGCTTTTACGGCCTGGGATCTGGCATTCAAAAACCGGAGGCTATAGAGTTTAATCAAGTGGTATCCAAGTGCCTGGATAAAGTGAACACTGTCAAGCCGAAAGTTCAGAATGTACAGAAAATGCATATACCCAATGAGCCGCCTATACAGCTTAAGACTCCATCGAGACCGCGCGGAAACTTTGTACTGAATCGTTCACTCTTGGAATCGAAGATCACGAAAATGCCCACTGTACAGAAAAAGCTGGATCCCAACAATGCATTCACCTGGCTTCACCGTCCCCGCACCCGCACCCGTCCGCTTCCAAGTGTCCAACTAGAGCAACCATTTGTCGAAGGTCCGCCTGGGATAGGTCTGAGAAAAGCACTCGATATGGACAAACCCGCTAGAAAGTCAAAGCACGGTCTGAGAAGAAAGCATCCGTACTGTGAGTTGCAATGTGGAATTCTCGAAAATAAATGCACGGAATACGAATGGAGGCAATACAAGGAAGATCCTCGAGCTTATGAAGAGGCATTCAAGCGGGAGATGGAAGAAATGGAAAAGCAAACGGAATCGAAGCCGGAGCCAAGGAACTACGATGAGCTCTATGCGGAATTGGTGTCCTGCTTTCAGAAAACTCGACGCAAGGATCCTCTCAAGAAAGCGTACATCAAATGCTGCGATGCCGACTCATTGTTTGGTGGTCCAGGTGGTTTCGGTGGTGCGGGCGGTGCTGGAGCTGGTGGTAGTGGTGCTGGTGGTTTTGGGGATGATTACGATGATGATAGTTGGGACTCGGCTGAATTTAAAGGCAAAGGAGATCTGGATGATGTTGGAGGAGACAAAGGTGATAAGGATGGAGAAGGTGATGGAGATGGCGATGGTGAAGGTGATGGAAAGGGCAAGGGAGGTGGCAAAGCAGGTGGTAAAGGTGCTGGCAAAGGTGATGGCAAAGGAGATGGCAAAGGTGATGGCAAAGGAGGCATCGGTAGCGGAATTGGTGGTACAGATGGAAAAAAGCCGGGAGATAAAGACACCGATAAATCCAAAACCGATTTACCGCATTCGGGTGGTTCGTTTTTGAGAAGAACATCTAGTGGTTCATCCGGATCATCGCAGGGGAAGGGCAAAGGCAAGAGGCCACATAAACCCAGGCCCCCAAAGGGACATGGCACAGGTTCCGGTGGTTCAGGTGGCGAGTGCATTAAGGATTGTCCCTGTGAAATCTGCAAGTTCATGAAACGCCCTGAAATTGAACCGGATTCTCCATTAATTCGCCAGTTGAAGCGAGACGAGAAACGACGCGAACTTAAAGATTATTTGAAGCGCATGTGTCATCGCCAATATATCAAGAACAAATTTCCCGAGTATCCTGCTCCTGCCCATAGGTGTGACCCCATACAATACGACAATTGTTTCTGCTCCAATCCTAAACTGGCAGACTATTGTGACTGCCTGGATGCGATGCAGAAACTGCAAAAGTTGTTGGGTCCCAAACATCGCATTGTGGACAATGAATTGTTGTTTAATGTGAGGAATCTCAGGGATCGGGTCTGTCGACGTTTTTGCGAGTGTCTATAACCGATAAAGGACAAAGACAAGTAGCCCAATATGATTAACCGCAAAACTGTAGTATATGAAAATAATGTGTGACTTGTTTAAAAATAAATGTGCGAAAAATTACAACTTTTTGTCGAAGTTTCAAAAAAAAACCTAGTAAAAAAGGTGAGCTCGGCTGCCAGAGACCCTGTATTTTTCTGTGCAAGGATCATATAATGTTCATAATGCATTACAACATGACTAAGAAAAGATAAAGAGAGCAGTAAATTCAAATTGGGATATCTAAGGATCAGCCCAGGGTATCCTGTAGTCGCGCCTTCTTGACTAGAGTGTTTTACTTATAATAAAGTCGCTGTGTCCCATTTTTCCGTTGTTTCTGTAGTACAGAAAGTAAACTGAAGAGTCCAAGGGAGATTATAGAATTCTTTTCCTTAACGACTACAGTTAAGGCTACCCGATTGTCAAAGTCCAATTTTTTCAAATCGCAGTCTACTTAGTTATAATTCGTACTTTTAAGTCTTTACATATTCCATTTTAAATTGTCAAACAGTTTATTATTTTAAAATGTTTTAAAAGAATTGATCAAATTATTTTTTGTGCAAAATTTTAGAAATGTTTTCGTAAATCAAATTTTTAACGGATTTTAATGCTTTTAATATTTTAGTTAATTTTATCATAAGAATTCGAATTTATACAGAATGCGTAGAGAACAGGAATCGTCCAATTCGCTAGCGAAGAATCCCCAACAGAAGTTGGATGGGAATCAGATAAGTCCATACGATGTAATTCGAATGCAGAACTGCAAGCTATTTAAACATCGCCAGGAAGAAATGTATCCGAGCATTCGGCCTCCAGTCTCCCAGTGTGATCCCGAAGAGACGGCTGCATTTCTCTCCGCTTCGATGGAGGTAAATGGTTGTGGCTACTTTGATCCTCGATTTGTAAAGAAACCCTTTGGTGGAAATTCATTGGCGGATAGCAATTTGAATAAATCAAATGAAATGGGAATTGTAAATCCCTGTAAGACCCGCAAAATGCAGGAACAACTCTACAAGTCAGGGGCAAATCCCCACATGGTGCTTGATTGGAATCAAATTACCCCCTACGATTTAATGCGGATGCAAAATTGCAAAGCATTTGATTTTCAAAAGTGCGAAGGATATCCCAGCATCCGACCGCCAATGTCTATTTGTAATACCGAATGGACAGCCCAATGGTTAGCCAATGCCGTCGTTAATTACGGCTGTCAACGTCTCTTTGACATGGAGATTGACGACATCGTGGAGATCTGGAAACGTAGCCCGAAAAAAGAAACGCTCGGATTTTATGGTGTAGGCCCTGGCATTCCCACTCCGGAGGCGATTGAGTACAACCAACTGGTGTCCAAGTGCCTTGAGAAGGTCAACAGTCGCAAGCGTGAGACAAATGAAGAATTGATGCAATCTTCAGCCATTTTAGCCAAGTGTGAGAAGAAAGCTTCAAAGGCTCCCGGAATCTTGTTACTCAATCGCTCCATGCTGGAGACGAAAATCACTAAAATGCCCACTGTGCAGAAAAAGCTGCATCCAAGCACTGCACTCAACTGGATACACTGTTCGCGTAGAACAACATCCAAGCCATTCAATGAAGATTCACCAGGAAATCCACCTCTAAGTCTTAAATGCGCTCTGGACATGGAGAAAGCAATTCAGAAGACAAAGCATCGTGAACTCAAGAGAAAGCACAAATATTGCGATTTACCATGTGGAATTGCTGAGAACGAATGCACGGATTACGAATGGAGGAAACACAAGGAAGCTCCTATATCATATGAAGAGGCCTTCAAGAGGGAGATGGAGCAACTAGCGAAGGAGTTCGAAGATGAGCCGAAAAACTACGAAGAACTCTACTCTCAACTGGTTGCGTGTTTTGAAAGAGATGTAGAGACAGATCCAATGTTCAAATCCTATTTCAAGTGCTGCAAGCGTTTCTCCAAGTCTGCAGGAGCACAAGGGAAGGGTGCAGGCGGCAAGAGTGGTAGAGGTGGTAGATTTGATGATGATGAGAATGGTGAAGGAGATGTCTATGAAGATGGAGATGCAACGGGAGCAGATGGAGAGCTACGAGATTCGAAAGGTGTTGCATTTGGAGAAATTGGATATGGTGAAGGGGAAGAAGGACTGGATGCTGGAGCGTTTGGATATGGTGGAGAAGAAGGAGGCGTATTTGGAGATAAAAGCAAAGCTGGAACCGGCGCTGATTCAGGAGACGGCAAAAATAAAAAGCCTGGAGATGTGAAGAGTGAGAAAACAGGTGGAAAAGCAGGCGGGAAAGACAGTAAAAAGGATGCCAACAAGTCAACCAAGGAGCAAGGAAAAAAAACACCAAAGGATCATAAAGCTCAAACTGGTAAACAACCTGCAAATGTTAAGATGTCTGAGCACCCACAAGCTCTTGAAAGTGTCACTGAAGGTACACAATCGAAAACACATTTAGCCGAACAGCAGTCAATTACTGATCTACATAAGGGACATACCGATAAAATTGAAGATTCATCATCGTTTTGGGAGAAATCTTCCACGGATGCCACAGGAAAATTGGGCAAAGGAAAAGGACTCAGTGGAAAAGAGCTCCACGGAAAAGGAGGTAAACGCAGAGGTGGCGTATTTCAAAGAGGCAAAGGTAAAAATAAAGAGACGAAACCATCATGCTACAAAAAGTTACCAGAGGAGACTACACAACCGATCAAGGACTGTCCATGTGAGATCTGTGAGTTTATGAATCGACCGGAACGTGAGAAAGATCCTCCCTTTATTCTGGAGATGCTAAAAGCACAGAAACATCGTCAAACTATCGAATATCACCAGCGATTGTGCCATCAGGCGTATCTCATGTGGCGAGATCCAGAATATTTGGCTCCAGGACATAAATGTGACCCCATTAAATGCGATGAGCACTTCACTTTAAATCCCAAGATCGCCGATTACTTTGATCGCTTGACTGCCCTTAATAATCTACAAAAACTGTTGTGTTCCAATCATGACAAAGCTGATCATCAGCTGCTTTTTCTAGTACAGAATCTGAAGGATCGTCTTTGCTGGAGACTCGATCAAATTCTATAAACTGATGCTCGGATCGAACGTCATCTTGTAACTCTGTCCATTGTTTTTATAATTTTTTTTAAATGTTTCAATACGTTAAATGTTTTAAACGTCTACAAATAAAATATACATCATTATCGTGTTTGGAAAAAAGGATTTTATTCTTATTAGTTTTTAATAAACAAGAATTTATTTTAGTAGAATAGTCCTGTTGTTCAGAAACTAGTCTTTAATGTGGTAAAATCTAAAATTAACCAATCGCTTACAATTGCTTACAGAAAATTGAAAATAAGATTTATTCGAATTTTTGACTTTTTGTATATAAGTCAGGACAAAATTTAAGATCAATAAAAATTTAAAAAAATTATTTTTTTTCTATTAAAAGTAAAACTGATAGTAAAATCAGCGAATAATTTCTGTTTGAGTTCTTTAAAGATTGAATTATCAAGGGCTGCTATTCGCACCATATTTTTAAGTGATATTCAATTGTTTGTGTTTGTGTTCAGATGTTTGGCATCCCCCTGTTCATCCAAATTACATGTTTTCCAAATTTTTGTCATGAAATAAAAGGGAAAATAGAAACCTCAAAACAATCGAGAAACAGTTTTAGACAATAGAAACAGCTGAAAATCAAATTTCTTCAAAATGCCGAACCAGAAAGATGATGTGGAATGTCCACTTATGGAGGTGGATTGGAGTCAGGTCACTCCCTACGATGTGATGCGGAATCACAACTGTAAAACCGCCAGGTTTCTGAATAAGGAAACATATCCCAGCATAAGGCCCCCGGTATCCGTGTGTAGTAATGCCCAGACAATGGAATGGTTAGCCGATGCAGTTGAAGAGAATGGATGTGCTAGACCTTTTGGTACTGAACAGAATGATGATATTTTGGAGGTGTGGAAACAAAGTCCCAACAAACACACGCTGGCTTTCTACGGCATTGTCTCCGAGATTCCAAATCCAGAGGCCATCAAATTTAATGAGGTTGTTACCGATTGCCTGAATAAAGTAAATGGTATTGAGAAAGACAAGAAGCAAAAGTCCTCGAAAAGAGAGGAACGACGAAAGAAGGCTATAAAACCAAAGGGTCCCTTTGTCCTCAACCGCTATGAACTGATGTCGAAGCTTAATAACATGCCCACAATACAAAGGAAGCTCAATTCGAAAAATGCACTTTCTTGGCTAACCTGTCCAGATCCCGAAGATCCCGAGTTTCCCTTCATAGATGATGGCATAAGGGCTCCATCCCTGAAAGCTGTCCTCGGCATGGAAAAACCTCGAAGGCCAATAAAACATGGAATCCGACGAAAAAATTATCACTGCGAATTGCAATGTGGAATTCCGGGAAATAAATGCACCGAGTACGAATGGATGAAATACAAACAAGATCCTTTGCCCTATGAAGTGGCTTTCGAGATTGAAATGAGTCAGTTGCAAGGTCAACCGGATCCCGAGCCAAGAAATTACGATGAGCTTTACTCGCATCTTGTCGGTTGTTTCAAGAAAACTTTGGACAAGTCCCCCAATTGCAAGACCTACAAAAAGTGTTGCAGATTGCCCTGGGAGCGTCGGGTTATACAGGGTTGTGCGGAATTTGACCCGAACAACGAGGTAAGTTGACTGATGGAACTTAACATTTAGTTTATATAGTGGAAAGTTTTCAACTAAAAATATATGTAGTGTTAGGAATAATCCCAACAGCAACTTTCGTTTTAGAGATGATTTTAACTAAACCTTAAAAAGACCAGAAAATTCTTGATAAAGTTTCAGGAAAGTTATGGTAGCTTTAATAGTTAGATGATTAAAATCCCAAATAAAATTTAAGATTTGATTATAAGTTGAAGAAAATCACACAAGTTGCAGGAAAAAGCAAAAAAAAAAAATCAATTTAAGAAAAGACCAATTTAAATCACGGAAAAGTAGTAAAGTATATTTATTTTTTTTTCACTTCCCTATTATTCTTTGTCATTCCTCCGGGCTTACTTCATTATTAATCTGAGGAAGAGGTTACCTCTTAAAGTATGTCCGAGTCTCTTTACCTTTTTACTTCATTCCATTCCTTCCATTCAGTTTGCTTCAGCGAATTTTTAATAAAACTCGCATTCCATTTCACTTCAATGCAAAAACAACGTCAGCAGCAAAAAGTAAATTTTTAATCAACATTCGCCAAAGAAGACCACGCCCTCACATGAGTGGGGGTGAAAGAGAAGGGTTGAATGGCTGCCTCTTCTAACTTTGAGTTGAGTTTTATTTGGTTTTTTAAACTTTTGCGAGTTAATCATCACATACTTAGCACAGCAGTCAGTGGGCGTGGTAACGCCCTCGACCTGCATTTTTTTAGCCCTCTTTGCATTTAATGAATGCAACTATTTTGCTGTCTTTTTCGGTCTGGGCCAAAAGCGAAAGTCATTTTGCGCTGCCTTTCGGCCCATTACTCGCATGTGGCAGTGTAAAAGGATTCGTGATGAGTCAGTTAGCTGGGTGTGTTCTATATGATTTATTTTCGTAGATTTGCTAAATTCCAAGTAGTTCAATGCATATGCCTTGCCCATTTACTTGGCTCAAATGTGCAGCTCAGCTCACTAACAATTGGCTCAAAATAATAATAAAGCAAAAACAAGAAAGGATATTTTTCTTCAGAACGCCAAAGATTTTATATCCTTGCAGACCACAGTTGACTAATAAAATCGTTTTAAAATGAAATTTAAGTTTTTAATTTCTTTAATATATAAAATAAAATTCTCTTCTTATGTCAATTACCCCATTAACTAAAATAAAGAGTGCCCAGTAAAAGTTTGGACAACAATAACATTAAATTTAGTTATTGAAATTGTTTATTTTTTTATTAACATGACATTAACTTTATCAACCATAGACAGCTAAATTAAAATTTGAAAAAAATCGAAAGAGTATATTTTTTAATGAAATATGTATGATTTTCATTGTCTTTATTCGTCAAAATCATTAAATTACATGCTGTAAATTTACCTCTGTGATGCATATTTCATGACAAAATAGTCATACCCTATGTCAGCGTATAAATAACAAATAAAAGACTTTCGGGAGCTTTAAACAAATGATGTGAAAAGGGGTAAAAAGAAGGATTCTTTTTTTTTTTTTGTGGACTCTCGTTGAAAATGCAGAGCAAAAAGTCAAATGTTTTTTCTAGTTGTTTTTAGATGCATTGTTGCTGTTGCTGTCGTTTCCTATTTGCTGGCAGGATATGACCTGCCCCTCTCCCTCTCCCTGTCCCTCATTCAGTTGGCTTCCTTTTAGCCAGCGTTACGTAAAATGTTTTTTATGCTCAATTCCTTGGAATCAGAAGCATGTTGCCGTGTCATTGCTATGATAAATGTATTGGGTCACACACACATACACCCGCACACACACACACTAAGTACACACAATGAGCAGTTGTGGCATGAAAAGGAAAACACACATATGTCCAGACGAGGCACGGGAAACGGACAGCAACAGTAACTGTAACAGACTGTGCCAACAACAACAACAGCAACATTAAAAATGGCGACAACAACTAATGCCAATTGTGAGAGAGAGAACGAGAGAAACAGAGAGAGAAAGAAAAGTCTACTCACTAAAAACATTGGAACAAGCTACCAACAAATAAAACTGGACAACGCACGTAACCTGGCTAAATAAACCAAGCAAAAGATTTACCCAATAAACTCCCTCGATCCCTCTTGATTATGCGTGACGCATACATCTCACACTCACTGTATGCCTACCTGAGGTAAACGAAAAAAAAAAAAAACTCTATCCGCCTTTCAAACACATGTAACTAGATTGCAATCAATGTCTGAGCAATTTTTATTAGCTCATTATGTGAACAGTGCTCCACAAATATTTGCAGCGCCTAAAGCTTCAAAACGCCCAAACGATTCCCACGAAAATACAAATATGCCCACATACAATAGAATAATTATTGTTTAAAAAAAAACGTGTTTACAAACAAACAAAAAAAACCACAAGGCAGCATTGAAATTACGATATGATGAATTTTCTATGCCCTTATTTTGAATAAAATAATTTTAAGTTGGCTATTTCAACACATGAAATTGTTCAATCAATTTATTTTTGATTCTATTTTTTTATTTATCTTTAACCCTAATAGCTAAAGCCATAAAAATACCTTAATACCTTGAAAGTACCGAACTTAAAGCTGTTTTATGAGGCTAACAAATTTATATCTGTTTTTCTTATCTCAAACCACAAATTTCAAAAAGTACTTGAAGCGTTTTTAAATTTAAAATCTATATAACTAAACCAATAAAAGTGATTTAAAGCTTTGATAGTAATGAAAGCTGTTTTATAGCGCTTATACATGTCTCGAATCATTTCCAACTTTGTTTTTAAAAGCTTGAATTAAAATGAATATTTAAAATTGTTTTTCGTACCTACAACATTGAATGTCCATAAAAGCTTTGAAAGCTTTTAAATTCGAAGTTAAATTTTGGACGTATTTTTCTGAGATTCTACGTCTTTCTCACTCAGCGTTCAAAACACATGAAAGCATAAATATGACAAGTAAAGTGAATTTGATTTCATTATCTGTTAACTGAAATAATAAATCTGTAAATTTTACAATGTGTTTGTATGTATATGAAAGTATCGCGTTAATAGCTTAAAGCTGTCTGTCTAAAAAGAACGCCTCTCTTTTTCTCTTTAAAAGCACATTAAAGCTTCAACTTATTATAATATTCTTTAGGTATTTAGCTTTTATTTTGTTATCTTGTTTCAACTTATTGTTAAAATAGCTTACACCAAACATTTCAGAGGGCAACTTGTTGTATTTATATACACACAAAAACTAAGACACGTACACACACACACATACACACACACAAAGTAAACACAAGCACACACACTTACACACTGCCACATTGAGCGTGTCGAAAATTAAGTAAATATTTCTTTATTTTAGAATCGAGACGGATAAATCAATAGAGTGATGTGCAAATATTACGTATACGAACCTTTGGCTTTTTGGCATATTGTCCGGTGCGCACGTCGCGTATTGTGGCAATGTCTAGTATGTCCAACTCATTGTTCTGATCGACCCAACAGAGGAAGAATCCCTTGGCATCCACACGCATCGTAACCGGCGTACCGCTGCCCGAGTCCTGAAAATGGCCAAAAAAAATATATATATAAAAATGGCAAAGATATTGATGAGTGGAAAAAAAAGCAGTCAAAAGTCGAAAACAATAACTGTGTGTGAGGTTTTCTTTTTTTTTATTATTATTTCAATTGATTCAATTTATCAATAAATTACGTTTTTTTTCTTCGGCCAGCATTCGCAGTGTCTTTACGGTTCATTCAACTCGTCTTAATGAATTTATTGTTGCCAATTTCATTTTTCAATTGCCCACAAAATGGTCCCAAAAAACCAAAACAACAGGAAAAACAAACAGAAATTGCATTGCTTATTATTTAAGTCAAATTAAATGGGACTGTAAAATGTGCAAAATTGCCAATCCCCGCCACCTTCTTTGTTCACAAGTATTTAAGCATTCATTCATAAAAATCCAAAAGAAATATGCGAAATTTTTTATTTTGGCAACAGCTGGCGAATGCCTACAGAGAGGAAAATGGCTAACAGATGCGTTTCGAGTCTGATAAAACATCAACCAGCCAAAAATGAAATAT
Organism: Drosophila innubila; assembly: GCF_004354385.1. NCBI lineage: Eukaryota > Metazoa > Arthropoda > Insecta > Diptera > Drosophilidae > Drosophila > Drosophila innubila. The sequence continues at coordinate 2,763,879 of NW_022995372.1, read as the reverse complement.
TTCACATTTTCCGTCTGTTTTTCTTTTTCTTTTCCATAGATATAAATGTATATATAAAATGTATATTTTATATATATGCAAAACAGACGCCACGAGCCAAAACAGAAACTGGAACTCGCAAAAATTACATTCAATTTTTTTGATGGGAAATACGAGAAATCAGTGAATTAAATGTTCTTATAGAAAGAAATACTTAAAGCAAATACATTAACTAGGAATAATTCGAAGTGCGAACAAACATTTTATTTATACATATATGTACAAATATAATATGTATATTAATAAATATTTTTACTTGTCACATCTCTTTTATTTTTTCATTTTTGTCTTAAGTCTTACAGGACATGAGTATATGTAAATTACAATTATAATAAACAGTTAAATTTTATGATAATGAATTAAAAATGTTATACTAAACACATGGGAATTAAGATATTCGTAAATATAAGGTTTATTTATATTTATTTATTTTTTATGTTGAAAGAATTAAAAGTAACCATAATAAAACATAAAAAAAAATAATTTTTAAAACAAAATTTGTGAATTTTTTTTCTCAACAATATCTTTAAAAGTTTAAAAGAAATTAATAAATAAATCAAAATAAAAAATATTTTTATATAATACGACATAGCAATAACTATTTAAATTTTTATTAATCTGATAAGGTTCTCCGGTGTTCTTCAATTGTTGCATAGAGTTTTGGATCAATTTAAAAATCTGTAGGTACTCAAATTTTTTTCGTGTAAATTATCATTAAAAAAGAATAGAATTTAAGATCTTAAAATTCGTTCACACGAGTATCGATTAATCGATTTTGGGTTGTACAGGAAGAATTTGTTTACTTTAATACTTTCCATACCCACTTCTAATTCTTTTCAAACTCACAGACACTCTCAAGTCCAAAAGTCAAGTTGCTGTTGACCTGTAAGTGAACCCAGCGAAATATGGCCATTAACATTTCGAGGGTATTAGTGTTATTTTGGCCAAAAATGTGATGAGCATTGAAAGAGTCGTAATGAGCAAAAGGAGCTGAAGAAGTTCATTATCCTTTTGGCCTGTTGTCGGTTTAATGAACTCGCAAAGGTGCCAAAGTGGCTACAATTTCACAGTCCCCCCCTCCCCCTTCAGTATCGTGACCAGTCCAGCCACCCACTAATAATTGATATTGAAAACATTAACTTTACTGCTTTTTTGGGGGGCATTTGAGGGTCAGGTTGAGTTCACTTCATCCCCTTCGTACTTGGATATTCAATTAAGCGCATATTTTGTCGAGGATATTTGGTATGCCTTTGGAAAAGGGTTTTGCGCAACGCTAATTGGACTACAGCTTACATCCCCCCTTCCCCTCCCCTCTTCCTCTGCCTATAGCTCGTTATGGCCAAGATGTTCCCCAATTGAGCTCTTGAGCTTGCCTTGTTTTGCCGGTTTGTCTAATTACTGTAAACTAATTGAACTGCCCGCCCAATTGACAAACCAACCGACAAACAAACGCCCAAAGTTGTTAATTTGATTTCAATATAAGCGAAATTTGGTGTAAATCAACACTGGAAATGCAAAAATTACTGACGAATCAGTGAATAAAATAATGGTATAGTTAAAGTTGAGAAAAACCGAATGTGAGAGACTCTATAATGATGCATATTATATAAGTTTTTATTTAAATACACTATAAATATGTATAATAATATTTATGTGATCGAACAAAAAATATTTTGATGAAACAGCTTTTGATACAGTTGAGGAATTATTTTTACTTCTTTGGCCGTATCATCATTTTGGCTCTTTTAAGAGAGTAATAGGCACCCCGGAAAGCTCCCCAAACGATGCCCTTTAAGAAGTCAGTGTCATTATAATTCCCATTTAAATTGCTGTAAGAATTCAAATAAATAAAAAAAACTTTTAAAAATAATATATAATCATACCACCAGAGACTTTCATGGTACCACCAGCCGCCAGCGAAACGTTCAGCACAGTTTCCCTCCTCCCAATTATCATTGTCGCGATCAAATGTTGTAAATTTCAGATTATAATGAGATGAGAATGAATCCCCTGCAGTTCCACTGGCATTTATCGGAGGGTGTAATTTATATTGTTTATCCTCGTCGTCAATTGCAAAATTATCATACATCTCAAATCTCTCATCCCCATCAAAATCCTCGAGAATGAAAAGTAATTCTTGAGTACTTTCTGCAGTCAACGCATGAATTTTGTGCAGTCCCAAAAAGAACTCGCCATTTAGATCCCCAAAACCCATTTTGTACGCATCCCAGTTTTAAATTTTAAGAGTCTTACCGTAACTTGGATTGTTGAATTTTTAATGATTGAACTAAATTGGTTTCATTATATTCGGAGATGTGAATTCCATCAGAGAAGGAATTAAATGAGTTTATTACAAGGATAATACAAATTATTTTCTGCAACATTTTGCAACTGAACTTTGCTGAATGCCAGAGAAGACTGACTGAGTCAAAACTTGACTTGAAGCAAAGAAGTGAATTTAGAAGCAAATTAATGTTGATATATACTTATATATAGATTCATATCTTTATCAACATACACTATGCATTAAACAACAGCAATTTCCGCAACTTCCTGTCCGATAAAATGTTCAGCTTATATAAGGTTGTTTTCGCATTTCCAAAAAATTCAAGTGCAACATATAAGTATAAATTCAAGATGTGTATGTGTATCTCATGTATATTATACATACATAGATTTTTTTGGAACTACTTCGGAACAATCAAACAATTTTTGAATACCCCAGTCTATCTTTTTTATAGCTTCAGTAATTATCTAAAATCGTTGGTAAGTGTTTTGGGCCAAGAGCGATTTCATGCATAATTCAATTGATGTAACAGGCTGCTGCCTACTTTCATATAGATACAAGATACAAGATATTAGCTGCGATATGTATCTAAAGTGTAAGTTTATACTTCTGGGCAAAAGGGATAACGGACTGTGACGAAGATGGGACACAAGATACGAGTACAACTACAGCTGTAGATACAGATACAGACACATTTACAGCTGCAGATACAGTTAGAGATACAGATACAGTCAATCATGCTTAGGATACAGCCAATAAAAGCGTCGGTTTTAGAGTTGTGTTTGGGACTATGCTAATTCTATTGGGTCATAACTTCAGCTGGTGTCGCTCCAAGTGTGTGTGCCTTAGCTTCTTCTATCTCTTTCTCTCTAACGCTCACTCGACACTTCCCCTCCCGCTGTCACTTAGCTAAAAAAAAATCTATTGAAAGAAGCGTCAACAGCTGCAACTTCCAAGTACATGCAAATGATGTCAGAAGAAGCTGAAATGATTAACTAATGGACCAACAAATACCCTGTAATTTTACAAAAGATTTTTAGTCAAATTTTAGAATATATAACAAATGCTAAAATACATTCTAGCTTACTTTTCAGCCCAGTACAAAACGAGAAAGAAGAAAAATGAGCTGGTGATAATGTCCGTATGAACACCCAGTTCTCGAAAACTATAAAAGTCAGAGCAAATCAAAAACGTTCATTTAAATTGGGATAAATTTCTTTTATTCGGTAGATTTTACAATTATTTAAAATTTTTATTATTCATTATATTCTGCCAATATTGCAAATAGCTCTTTTATAAATATTTTATTTTATGTTTAAATATTTATTTCGTTTGTGGTGATTGAATCGACAGTGAAATGACGATTTCTGGGCATATATAGTCGAGCACCTCGATTGTAGCGCGCTTATATGTTTTTCATATTTTCTTAGTTTCGTAGCATATTTTTATTCCATTTTTTTACTTTATGTTTACAGGGTATCAGTATGCCTGTCACTTGTACTAAGTTTGTCAAACACTCGCATCTTAAAGCTCGAGTATGCTGTTTTTGTTTTTGGCTTAAGCTTTAAAGTTTCGCATCACTTATTAAGCATACGCAGTGTGGTACTTGGCACTCGGTACCTGGTACTCAGTACTCAGTACTTGCTAAGCTCGTTACTCGAGCAAAATGAATGCAATCAGAGGCAACAGCAGCTGTCAACGTCTGTCACTTCAGGTACATTTTGAAATGCCATTCTGGATAAACTGCAAATTAAGATTGATGTGCACAATCCTCTTAGACACACACACACACACACACATGCATGTTCACATACGAGCATAAAAATAGATGTTCAACTTTCAATTTACTATTTTTTTCTATCTTTTTTATTATTTCTTTACCACTCAATATCACTCTGCTCTCCCCTCTCTGTCGTCACTGTCACTCTCTTTCTCTCTCTCTCTCTATATATCTCTCGATCTTTCGCACTTTCTCCCTTTTTTTCTTCACTTGACTTCGCTTGAGTTTTTCCAAAAAAATAACGGATAGAGCAATAACGGTTCTGAACCGAACCTATTAGAACCGGTTCGGTTCGAGTTTATAGGCAGCCTAAACCGGATCATGAACCGATCCCTTGAAATTTTTTACTTTGCGAACCCGAACCTAAACCGAACCGCTTTCTAAAATAAAAGGTTTGGTTCGAAAAAAATATAATTACATAAATTTTATGTTTTTCTAATTACGCAATTATTTGAGATTTCGGATTAAAATAAGTCATATTTAAATCTTCAAATAAATTTAAATTATAATCAAAATTTGATTTCTTAAAAAAAAAAAATATATTAGTTACAAATGTAGAGAAAAATGTATAACAATACAAATATTTTTTTGTATGAAATTGAACCAAGGTTCGAACCCAAACCTTGGGTTCAGGGGGTATATAAACCAGTTCGCGAACCGAACCGATCTCTCTTGCTATCTGGTTCGAGCCGCCCAACCGAACCTTTAACAAAATTTTGGAGGTTTGCAGCCTTGATTAGGATATAATATGATAGGAACAAAATTAGATAATATTTTTATTCACAATTTTAAAATGTATTGTTTATATCTTTTATTGTTTATATCTTTTATACGATTTAAGTTCATGGAAAAACCATTTAAGTGGTAATTTAAAATAATGAAAATCTTTAATTAAGTACTTAAATAGAATTTGACACCTATTAACGTGTCCACAAGTGTACTCGTATATTGTAAATTGACACTGAACTTGGTGCATTTAATAAACAGTGTCAGGTGTTGAAAAAGTGTTTTAACCCGTCAATTTTTGGGCAATCAAATGTCGTCGTGGGCTTATCGACAAGTTGACTGACCATCAATATGACTGGCAATATGGTTAACCCTCTGTTCGATATCAATTAGGTGGAATTGAAAGATTAGATACGTATTGTTTGCTTTTAATTGACGACAAGTGTACATTACGCAAAGATCACTAGTTTAGAATTTAAGATTGAAGATAAGGCAGAATTAGAATTGATAATCTGTTAAATAGTATTTATTTATATATTATTTATTTATTAAATACTCAGTTAAGTTGATAATACGCGCTGATCACTTGATAGATCCAGTCCACATATGAAGGAACGGAAGTGTAGACAGTGGGACGATTGGCATAGCCACAGGGCATATAGCTCCAGGAACCGAGGGCAACCAGTTCCGCAGGTCCAGAAATGGGCCAATAAACGAGGGGAGTTCCACCATCGCCATAGCAAGCCTTCACCTGGGCACACACCTGATTCCTGGTGAGTGGAGCATCCGTGGGCAGCAGCTCGGCACAACGTGTGTTGTTCAACAATGGGGCAAAGGCATATTGCAGATCCTTGGAGTATTCATCGCCATCGACATCGGTTAGTCCCCAGCCATAGGCAATTGCTGTCTTGCCACTGTAATCCTCATCGAGATCGGGCAATGCAATTTGTTGCACACGTGCCGAGTACACAAATGACTCAGACACATGCAACAGGGCAATATTATCACTGCCAGCTTTTCCATTGAACGAACGATGAATCGAGGCAAAGTCCACATAACGCACTTGAGCGTCCTTCACATTGGAACGATTGGAGAGACCCGCATAGAGGGCGGTACCAATGATATCGCCATTGAAATCCATCAACTCTTTCACACAATGTGCCGTTGAGAGAACCCAACGTTTGCCAATGATGACAGCTCCACATTGATGACTGTAGACCAATGGAGAAAGACTTATCGAGACGAGATAAGCTGCATTATCCACACCCTGAACATCGAAGCCATCGATAATGCGAGAAGAACTCTCTTCAATGTCTGCTCCCTTCAACTTGATCAGCATCTTCTCTATTAAGTTGGACACTGCTGATAAGTCAACTGACTTTTCATCCACTTTATCGTAGTGACCCGCCAGCAATTGTTGCATGTGGGGAAGGTTAACTCTGGCATTGGCCAAGGCCAAAAGCGGCAACAAGGCCAACACAATTTTAAGCGTCAACATGCCGTTATTAACTGTTAGCAACTACGTTTATTTTTGAACTCCGCCCGGAAGCTCTACCACCCCTTTTATAGACGTCAAGTGGAGCTTTACTACGATAATGATAAGCACTGAAGGCAAAAGTGCGATTAGCTTTTAGAATCTCAGAGAGAGGAAAAGACAGCGAATAGGAGAGTATTTCCCTTGGACTTGACAATAACTTTGTAGAGACTTGACCGATTTTCAAGAGGAATGTCATTTTGAACAGCGCTTCGCCTCCTTTTTCTTTCTGCATTCATATTTTATTGAATTCGAAAAAAAATAAATATTTTCCTCTGGATCTCGATTTCGATGCTAAGGGTCCCCCCTTTGAAATTTTTGAAATTGAAAATTTTAAATCTCAAGTTTTCACTTTAATCAACTCCTTATATTATAATTAGTATAAAACAACACTTAAAACATGATTCTAAGACCATTCATTTTCTTGTAAAAAATCATGTCAAATCGGACAAAAATTTTGACTTGTAAAGTTGCTTGGTCAAGATCTGACCGACTTCCTACCCTTATAACTCTGGCAAAACTGAACCGATTTTTAAGCGGAATGTCATTTCAATCATGTTTGGACCTCTGAATTCATTCTGCATTAAAATTTTATTGAGTTCGTGAAAAAAATTATTTTCCTCAAAATCTCGATTATAATGCTAATGGTCCCCCCTTTGAAATTTTGAAAATTTGAAATTTTAAATCTCAAGTTTTCACACTTAATCACCTCCTTATATCATAATTAGTATAAAACAACACTTTAAACTTGATTCTAAGACCTTTCATTTTCTTGTAAAAAATCATGTCAAATTGGACAAAAATTTGGACTTGTAAAGTTGCTTGGTCAAGATCTGACCGACTTCCTACCTTTATAACTCTGGCAAAACTGAACCGATTTTCAAGCGGAATGACATTTCAACAATGTTTTAGACTCTTAATTCATTCTGCATTTAAATATTATTGAATTCGTGAAAAAAATTATTTTCCTCTAAATCTCGAATTCGATGTTCCGTCTTTGGAATTTTGAAAATTGAAAATTTTAAATCACAAGTTTTCAATTTTAATCAACTCCTTTTATCGTATATAGTAGAAAGCTCTTATTCAAATGCGTTTAAGACTAACCCTTTCATCCTTTACACACTAAAGCAGTTATTTAATCATTTAATTAACCTGTAGTTATTTAGTTACCCATTCAAATTATAAATTCAATCTTTTAATCAATTTCCCATTACAAATATCTCCTTGGGTGTTACTCAAAGTCTCTCAAATTGCATCAGGTTTATTATCATAAACGGTTAACTGGACTTTTAAGTGGTAATTATGCCACACATGGTATTTTCCCACCGTTGGGCATTTCCCTGCCCTGTTTTACGGACGTTGTTGTTGTTTTAAAACGTGTACACAATTTATGCGGATGGTCAAAGTCGAATGCCCGCAGCGGCGTAGAAATTGCTTTTAATTGGCACAGTCTGCAAAATGGACAGCAACCTCCAATCGAAGGATGTGCGCTGTCCACGGTCCACTATTCACCTTCCGGTGTCCACTGTCCTTTTGCTCATGTTGCATTCACGTACGGAGCCAAGGACGCGTGTCTCTTTATAGACATTAAACATATTTTTAGCGCCCTTTTATGTGTGTGAAAAAGGCAAATTTACACGCCTCGTTTGCCAACGCACAGTGGGACAAATGGCTAGAATAACTTATATGATTTAATTTTTTTGTATCTCAAAAATAAGTGTGTTTTCTTTTTTAAATCTATTAATATTTAAGACTTGTATCGATATTTATACAACTGTTAGCTTTTTAAAGGCAAGAACTTCAGAAATTGTATTTTCTAAAATTCAACATAATTAATTCATGTATATATATATGGCATAAGGAGCCCGATCTGGTTTTCAATCGGCATATAGAACTCTCAAAACGAGAATAAGACACTAATAATATTTTACAAACTCTAATTAGTTTTTAGAGGTAAAAAATATATATGAGATATATAGATAATACACTTAAAAAAAAAGACAGACAGACAATATTATTGCAACTTTCACAGATCTTGATTAATCTAAGCTAATCTAGCCTTTTCTCCCACTGTGCAACACACACACTTTAAATCTCTGGTAATGTAAAGAAACTTTTGGTGTTTTTGAAGTACGCGATGACGATCGAATTTGACTTGGATTAGCAATATTTCGATTGTAGAGGAAATTAAAAAGCTGATTATCGCAAAAAAAAAGAAAAATAAAAATAAAAAACAAAATCAATTTCATAAATCCATCTGGTAATCTTAGTGATTAGATCATGACGCCGATGGACTATAAAAGCCTGCCGTATATCAACGAACCAGTCACTTAGTGTCGAAAACTAAAGTAAGCATGAAAGTAATCACTCTTACCCTCTTGGCCCTCTTGGCTATCGGATGCCAGGCTTCCAAATTGACCGAAACTTTGGCCAAGGTGGTGCCAAGTTTTCCCACTGGCTTTGTGATCAATGGCACCGATGCGGATCCCCACACCGCCCCCTACATTGTGTCCCTGGCCACCAAGTTTGAGAAGCATTCGCACATCTGTGGAGGCACCATCATCAGCAAGGATTGGATCCTCACTGCCGCCCACTGTATCTCGAATCCTGTGGGAATGAGCGCCATTGCGGGTCTTCATAAGCGTGCCGAGGTCGATGAGCGTACTCAACAGCGTCTGATTGACTTTGGACGTGTCCATGAGTCGTATACCGGAGGTGTTGGACCCTACGATATTGCCCTGTTGCACGTCAGCGAATCCTTTGAGTTCAACAAGTGGGTAATGCCCGCCACTCTGCCCAGTCGTGAGGAGATCCATGTTGGAGAGACCCATCTGTATGGCTGGGGACAGCCCAAGTCGTATATCTTCACCGCCGCCAAGACTCTGCAGACTGTGACCACCCAGATTGTGCCCTTCGAGGATTGCAAGGCTGTCCTGCCCGATACTGCTCCACTTGATAAGAGCAACATTTGCTCCGACTCACTGGAGCAGAGCATCTCCGCCTGCAACGGCGACTCTGGCGGTCCTCTGGTTGTGGAACGCGAGGGAACTCCCTCTCAATTGATTGGCATTGTCTCCTGGGGCTACATTCCCTGTGGATTGGCCAATCTGCCATCGATCTACACCCGTGTCTCCGCCTATGTCGACTGGGTTGCCAAGATCCAGAGTGCCTACTATATTCTCTTCTAAACTAATAGAGGAAATTCTTGTTCCTTTTATTGATAATTTAATAAACACGCTTGGCTTTAGTTAAGCACAGTTTTATTATATAAAATCAATTCTTTTTGTTGTTATGGAATTGTTTATAACTGGGAAAAAAATGAGACGTGACACAGTCCATAACGTGTATATATACCTTATCAGTATTAGTTCGTATTTATATGTCTCAGGAATAGTCTTGAATTGAAATAAACACCTATCTCAGCAACCATAAAAGCTGGAGACTCCAAATTCCAAATTTTTCATTTTTTACCAGCGATAACCGTGAAAAACTGTACTACACCTATTTTTTTCAAGATAAAGCACTAACTTCAAACAGCAAAATTCCTTTTATTATATTGTTTCAATATACCCATCAAGATCGGATAAATATAACAATAGTTATAGCTGTTTAAAGTTGCTACGCAAAGCAAATTCCTAAAAGTATGCAGTACTTTTTATAGCACTTGAGCTTAAAATTCATTTTTATAATGAATATTTATATATAAATTCTGTTACGGGTATTTTACAGTCGTAAACTCGTCTGAAGAGTGTTTACTTGATTATTTTTTTAATAATCCATCCAATTCAGTTAATTTTAAAATTTATGACTTGAGATTATTTGCTAATTTTAACTAGATTAGCTAAGGTGCAATTGGTCTGACAATTTATGGTGTTTACTGAAGATTACAACGCACTTCGTCTGGGAGGCGTGTGCCATTGTTTAAATTCGAGCTTATAAAGTTGTGCGATTAAAAAGCTTTCGAAGTCTAATCTAGAATTGATCGAAAAAACTATGTAGTCTTTAATACTCAAGTGTTAAAAGCTCTGTAAGCATGAAAGTGCAATAAATATTACTGATAAGAATAAATGAAGATGTGTAACTAAGAAAGTGTTGTCTATAAATATAAACAATATATTAGGATGTGTTCACTAGTCTTTAATTGAAATTCACAAGATAGACTATCGATAATGATATTGTTATCAGGCTTTATACAAAATGTGACGTTTTCCCTAATGATGGGTACACTGTAAAAAAAAGACCAACTTCTAAAACCAAGAACATTTATCTTAAATATTTTGTTCTTAAAATAAGAACATTATAAGACCATATTACTAATACTAAAAGTATTGTTCTAAAAAAATCAAAGTTCTTAATTCAAGAACAAAAATCTTAAATTGTTAGGAAAGTATAAACATGTACATACTAGTTTATACAAAACAAATGGTGGCCCCGTGGCGCTATGGGTAGAGAAACCGTTTCCGTTGTGAAACAGTAGGCGCCGGTTCGAATCCCACTCGTAACAGATTACAATAACATTTATAAAATTACCAAGACAGAATAAAATGTATAAAAGTCAAAATTAAAGAAAAAACCAGAAAAATATAAATATAAAAATCATTTTAGGGTTTTTTATTTTTTCATTTTAATTTTAAGAACATTTATTCTTAAAATAAGTACTTGGTCTTATTTGAAATGTTCTTAAAACCAAGATGTTTTCTTAATTTAAGACTTTCATGTTCTCGACGCATTTTTTAGACCAGTTTTGAGACCAAAATCTTGATTTTTTTTTATCAGAATATCAAAAAAAAAAAAAAAAATCGATGTTAAAATCCGTAAAAATAATATCGTATTACATATTAATAAGATCGATATGATCCAGTTAACTTACAAACTATAAAATAGTCAACAATGTTAACCAATTTGGTCCATTAAATATAAACGAGATGAGTTAAACATAAGTAAAATAAATTCTCTTCGATTTAACTTCTAATCGGACAAGGCCAGCTGGTTAAACCCAATCTATTGATTAAGCAGAATTTCGATATGTTTGAAAGTCATAAAATATAATCGCTGAAAAGGAAATTTTTTTTCATAAATCCATCTGCTAATCAATTGATAAGAGCACGTGAGCTGACGGATTATAGCCAATATAAAAGACGAATCTTGTCTAACGATTTCATTATTCGAAGTTCACCACTGTAGAATGAAGGTCTTTGTGGTTACAATTCTCGCCCTATTGGTTGCCAGCTCTCAGGCTGGCAAACTGTCCGATGCCTTGGTCAAGGTGGTGCCCAGTTTCGCCACCGGATTTGTGATCAATGGCACCGATGCCGATCCCCATTCGGCGCCCTACATTGTCTCCCTGGGTGCCAATGCCGAGAAGCATTCGCACAGCTGTGGAGGCACCATCATCAACAAGGAATGGATCCTCACTGCCGCCCACTGCATCTCGAATCCCGTCGGCATGGGCGCCATCGCTGGACTCCACAAGCGTTCCGAGGTCGATGAGCGTACTCAACAGCGTGTGATTGACTTTGGACGTGTCCATGAGAAATTCGGAGGTGGCGTTGGACCCTACGATATTGCCCTGTTGCACGTGAGCAAACCCTTCGAGTTCAATGAGTGGGTGAAGCCCGCTGTCCTGCCCAGTCGCGATCAGATCCATGAGGGAGAGACCCATCTGTATGGCTGGGGACAGCCCAAGGCATTCCAGTTCTCTCCTGCCTCGACCCTGCAGACATTGTCGACCGATATCATCAACTACGACGCGTGCTTGGAAAAGATGCCAGAGAACTCCAAACTGGAACCCAGCAACATTTGCTCCGATTCTCTGCAACAGAGCAAATCCGCTTGCAATGGCGACTCTGGCGGCCCTCTGGTTGTTGAGCACAAGGATTCCGACTCTGAGCTCATCGGCATTGTCTCCTGGGGCTTCATTCCCTGCGGCATGGCCAACTTCCCCTCGGTCTACACTCGTGTCTCCGCCTACATCGATTGGGTTTTCCAGGTGCAGAGCGCCTACTACACTCTCTTCTAAGCTTGTGTCTTGATAGGAAGCAATAAATATCAACGATCGCAAAAATACAATTTATTTTTCAACTTTTTAGCAAAATAAAGCAAAAAAAAAATATCTGAAATTTATTCTTGTGCTCCTTTTTTGTTATACTATTAAAAAAATGGACAAATAATTACTCTTTCAATTTTAAAGATCAAAAAGTAAGATTTGTTTTTAAATTTAAAAAATCAATTTATCTGGTATATTACACAAGAAGAGCTGTTGAGTCGACAAACCTTACAAATCTAGCGATCTGGCAACGCTAAGGAATTCCACATGTGACAAAAAGCACATATTGTGAATAATTGATATTATTAATTTAAAAAAAAACTCAAAACAAGAAAAGCATTCAAATCAAAGAAGTCTGGCAACGCCAAATCTGTTGAAAATATGCCTTAGAAAGTGACAACACCTTTTACTATGAACCTTTAGAAGTTAAAGTTAAGATGAAGACAAAAAAGCTTCAAGAGAGCCTGCAACGACAGAGCTTCAGTTAAGCTGATAAAGAAAAGCTTTCGAATTCTAGCAGTCTGGCAACATCAATGACCTTGAACTGAGCGTTAAGTTCGCTGCGACTGCAATTAAACACTTCTCTTGCTTTACAACCAGCACCAAATCAGACAGTCGAGATTTCGCAAATAAATATTAAGAAATACTTTGTGCAGTTTTGTTTATATAGATTAGTTAAATATACGATGGCCCATAAAGCGAATCATTGATGTTTAAGTATAGAAGATTTACGATCCACTTTACAATCCACAATATTTATTTACGAAAAGTGGAACAGTGGAATGAGTGTCACAGTGTTGCCAATTTAGCTAATTTATAGCTAGACAAAAGCATTACAAATTTTAAGGAATGCTTTTAGCTAGAAATTAGACTATTTTTGAAAATTGATCGACTAATTCAATGTACTAAAGAACATAAATATATTCTTATTCGATTGAATTGCATTTTTTAATAAGGAAATATTGAGGAAATAAAATATTATTGCGACAAATTTATTTTGTCAGTTGGTAAAATTTTACGAAAACAGCGAAATTTTGAACAGGGTCTTAAAAGTCAGAATACGAATCATATTCTTTTACTTCTTACAAATTTAAAGATATAAACCTGAAATAAGTAGAATGCTTAAATTAAATAAAAAAATGCACATGAAAAAGATCAGCATAATTTTATATATTCATATTTTAATTAGGAACCTATAATCTGGATTTACTTATGTTATAAACTATTCAAATTTGAATGAATTTTTTTTAGCTATTTCTGGCATATTCTTATTGATGACAATTTTAAATTTTTTAAATTGTGGCAACACTGGTTTGGCACAGAAAAATAGGCCAGACACTTGAGGATGGCGGAGAAGTTATTCAGTTAGCCGACATTGATATTGATCTGGAGTGGCAAGTTGAACGATCAAAGCAGATAACGATAGATAGAGTTATTCAGGACAAAGACCGCTGAACAGGATTGTAAATCTGTCCTCAACGATTAGACGCTGATAAGCGTTTGATAAGGAAATTGGCTATAAAAGCGATTGAAATTGCTACCGTTTCAAACACAACCAAGTGAGATTCAAACATGAGACAATTGGTGGTACTACTTGTGCTCGCCGTGGCATCGGCATCGGCAAATACGATCGGCTGGCCCGGTTTTCCCGAGGGACGCATCATCAACGGCTATGAGGCCAAGGCTGGCGAGGCTCCCTTCATTGTCTCGCTGCAGTCGATGCTGAATGCGCATTATTGTGCCGGCTCCTTGATCAGCGATCGCGTCGTCCTCACCGCCGCCCACTGCATGACCTCCAAGGACTTCCAGGTGGTGGCAGGTGCTCACAGTCGGTCCGACAAGTCCACAACGCAGGTGCGCAGAGGCAGCAGCTCCCGTCAGACGATTCATGAAAAATATGGCGGTGGTGTCGGTCCCTATGACATTGGATTGATCTTTTTGGAGGAACCCTTCGATCTGAACGCCCTGGATCGCGATGGTAAGCCACCTGTGTCGACCATCTCGCTGCCCAGCTATCAATTCGAGGCCAATTCCGATGGCGTTCTCTTCGGCTGGGGACGCGACAACTCTGGCTCGTTGCCCGACAAACTGCAGAAACTGGATGTCGACATTATTGGCTATAATGACTGCAAGGCTAAGCTGCCACTGGGCAACAAATTGGCCGACAGCAATGTCTGCACCTTCACGTCCGGTAAAACCGACGGCGCCTGCAACGGTGACAGTGGCGGCCCCTTGGTCAACAGGAGATCCGATGGCACCTACCAACAGGTGGGCATTGTCTCCTGGGGCTACACTCCCTGTGCCAGCACCAAATACCCCTCGGTCTATACCTCAACAGCTTCCTATTTTGGCTGGATCAATGATAATATCAAGAACTTTTAAATCACGATCGATAAACGAATTAAATGAATGAATATGCACATCAGACATATCTTTTTTATTTCTTCACATTTGTTCACATTTCAAAAAAAAGTTTTTATACTCTTTGGGTTTAAACTGCCGATCGGAAGGATTGAATTTTAATGGGTAGCCTTACCTTAATCATTCTACCTAATCGCCTTCTGATCGAATAGATATGAAAATTAAAGCTGCATTGAATTAATTCTATGAATAAAAAAATATTTATATAAATTGAGTAATGGGTATCATATAGTCGGTTATCTTAGAGCCTAGATTTCGAAACACTCACTGTCGAGCACACTTGAATATTGAATATTTAAATTATTTTTAAAGACAAAATGAATATAATTTAAATTGTACTATCTAGAAACATAACATCGAGCTAACTTGGAAAATAGTGCTACATTGATCGTGAGTTGTTTTTCCCTAACACTTATAACGTGTATTTGAATTATTTCATAAATTCTCAAAATATAAATAAAAGAGTAAGCAGATCTGAATATAACTGAATAAAAAGTGCGTTATCTTCTATAAGTAATCCGCTTATCTTTAAACAGTATCAAAATTATTTTCTAAGCTATTTTATGCTGATTGCAATTTTTGAGTCGCCACCTAATTTTAATAAATTGATAAATCGGTTGTGATTCATAAAAATTTTCATATATTGAAAAAAGTAGTATGTGGTTCTATATTAGTGGGTTTATATCCATTTTAATATCAATAATATTTATTTTAAGGACACACTTAACTGTTACTTTTTTTTTGGTGCTTGTTACAAATAATGTAAACAAATGATAAATATAGTAATTTTGAGAAGACAAATTCATGATAATTGATTAACTTCAATTGATTCATTGCCTAAAATGAACTTGGAATAGAGGTAGTTTAATTTAGGTAATTTGCACCAATTCATACAGTGTCGGATAAAAATATCGGATAAAATTATCGGATAAAAATATCGGATAAAAATATCGGATAAATATAGGAAAAGCACTTTTTAAAATTTTTATATTTTTTTTTTTTATTTACTAATTAAAATGGCTTTCACTGGCATTACTTAATGCCAACGAAAAATGTTCAATTTAATGCCAATTAAATAATTTTTCACTAGCACTACTTTTTTAATGCTAGAGAAATGACGATTTAATTAAAAAAAAGTAATTAATTAGGAACAGCTCTGTCATACACATAACTTTGACATGAGTTCGCGAAATGTTCGTCGTGTAAACAGTGTCAGTAATAGGATTATTGCATATACTCACGTCATCCCATTTGATGAACTTCTCGCCATCCTGCAGAGCCTGTGGCACCTCCACGCTGGCCGTCGATATGTAGGTGCCTCCGGCGCTCATCATCCTCTGGCCTTTCTCCTTTCTCCTGTCTCCTTTTGTCTATCACCTTTCACCTGTTGCCTATGTTTTGTATTGTTGTTTTGTATTGTTGATCCTCTTTTGACTGCGACTGCTGTGCGTTAATTTGAATTTGGCTTTTACGACTCTCGATTTTCCACTTGATTTTAGTCTCTCTGCTGCATTTCCTTTGTTGTATTTGTAGCTCCTTCAATTCTTGTTGACTTGCATACAAATGACGCCATTTGACCGTGTCCTGTTACTGGTCCTGGTCTTGCTCCTGCTACTGGCCTCAATTAGACCACAGAGCTGTATCTGCCGCACGCTTTAGCTGTTTCACCTGATTTTCCTGCTGCATTCTGCGGGTTTTTCGCATTTGCAGCTTGATTCAAATTCCGTTGGTGTGCTCTGAAAAGCACAAAAACAGAAAAATAGCTAGATAACAATGTGATTCGAGTGGTATTCGCAACAAAATGAGTTTGTTTTGTGCAATGCGTTTCAATAGACATTGTTAGCCATGAATCAAATATGCAAAGCTTTTGGCCATGACTCTCAAATTGGCCAGCACACAATCGATGTGGTTCAAATACCTGTTAAGCACTTGTTTTTTTAAGCCAACTTAAAAGACCCTGAAGTACGGAGTCTAATTAAGTAAAAGCGAGCATATATTTATTTAAAAAAATATTGATACTGATTAAATTACACTAATATTATAAGATATTAAAATAATTATATACATGTAAACTTTACTGAGCTATTTTATTTTAATTTATTATAACAATTTCTTCAATTCTCTAGCTACAAATGTGTAAAAATGTTTTAATACGATGACGAATCCAGTTAACTCAGAAAATTAAAAAAACGAATGCGGAATAAATGTTGCTTTCCATTCTTTCTATTTCTTTCTATTTCTGTTGCTCGCATAGCATTTCTGAATATATATTTGGCGCTTTTGTCTCGCTTCATTGCAAGTCCAAGATGATTGGTAAGGTCAAAATCTGTTGCCAGCTGGCTTTTTTGGCTAATTTGGCATTCAGTTCGAGCTTCGCTTTTGTTAGCCTATTTTTAGGCTGTCCATTGTGCACTTTTCGCATTTCATTTATGCAAAATTGTTTCGCTAATTTGACGACGAATATTTTCAGCTTCGTTTTTCAATTAGAACCACGTAGAACTTTTGACCTTTTGAGACTACAAATGTATTGTCTGACAGTATCTTTTATATATATTATATATGGGCAACGGAAACGGAACTGAACTCTCCGATGACAGCTGTCGATAGAAAGAATACACAACTGGTAAGTAACTTTATTTAAAATTATTTGAGACGTGAATCAAGGCAAAGTTGAGGCTTTCAAAACTCATAATCCACTGATAACAAAGCAAACTGTACGATAGAAAAAAAGAGAAGGAGAGCAAAGGATACACACGCACACGCACACACACACACACACGTGATTTTGCAACTAATTCATTTATAATTTCCTTTTTGGCCATGCCATTACCAATTTCAGTCAAGTTACCACAAAATGAAAATGTAAGCAAAACTTTTGCCAGTCAAGAAACCGCAAAGCTTTTGGCCACCGTGTGTGTGTGTATGTGTGTATATGTGTGTGGATGTGTATGTGTGTATCCACACACTCTCATACATTATCATCGACAATAGGAAGTCATTTGTTTTTGTTTCGTTGTTTGCTCGAAATTCTCATAAATAAAATTTAATTTAATCGCCATTTTCTTGCCGGTTTTCCAATTTTCCCACAATTTGTCCAAATTTCGAAAATGCGCAAATTGAGCAAATTCAGAACTTTAACGGAAGTAATTAAGCATTTTGCTTTTGCATGTGTATAAAATGAGTGTGGAAATGATTGGAAAATTGTTATGGCTTGCTTATATAACAATCGCAGTTTGAGAAAATCGAATGAAAATTTGCAAGCGACTTTGTTACGGACATTTTTGTTTTAGACTAGTAAACAAATAGTACACAGACTTATGGGTCTCTTTGTAATTTAGTTCAATTAAAGTTGGTGAGAATACTTAAATATTTTTCAAACAGATTTAGTTTATTTCTCTTTTCGCCTCTTTCCGCCACAAAACATTTGACAAAACGATTAAATTGAGCAATTTTAGCATTTAAAGTTTTTTTAAAGTTATAGCAGTGAAATTAGGCACATGAAATTTGGGAATTATTAAAGAAAGTTGCCAGGAATTTCATCTTAAGCGGTTTATATACAGAGAAAATTATTGCGATATAGCTTCAATTTTAATATTGTTGAATAAAGTTAAATTTGGTTTTGTTTTTTTTTTATGATTTAATGTTTTATTATTTCTAAAGGATTTTTTTACAAGATAACAAAATGTTTACCATTAAGTTTTAATTAGAATATTTAATTTTAAATGTTCATTAAAATGTACTATAAGCAAAAGTTAGAAAAAACACATATAAAAATTATAAATTGCTATCAAAAACTTATGTCACCACATATACATGTTTAATAATGACCACTGACTAGTGGTCTGGCTAATGGAGACTAAGCATGATGTCCAGGCGACCGGAGATCGAATCCGGAAATTGCAATTTTATTAATTTCAATAACAATTTTTTTAATATTATGTAATATGTCTCTTATTAATAGCAAAATTACGTTTACTGGGCATCTTACAGTCAAGCTTAACGACTGTAGTTTTTTTACTTTTTGCCTTCTACACTTCTAGCTTCTTTTACGCTTTACCTTATTTTTTTATTTTCTGACTCGCACAAATCGTTTTAAGTGTTTTATGGCAAACGGGCAAAAATTTATTGCAGGCAATTTGCAGATGTACTCGGATCTACATAGATGGAGGAGAATTCATGGATGAGGGAGGAGGCTGTGTGTGGAGGAGAAGAGGAAATCACAGAGGCAACAATCAGATTTGAAGTGATTTCCACTTCGATGCTAGCAAAGAGAAACGACAACAACAACAACAACAACTAGAGTAATAATAACAGAGATTCACAGAGTCACATGAATCATGCATGCGACACAAACACAACAAAATGGCGCTACCACCCACCCCAAATCCGGAAGTCAAACCCGGACCCGAGCCCGAACCCGGACCCGGGATCAAGGCCATAAATCAAAGTGCCAGTCAAAAATATGTTTTCCGGCTGTAAACTGTGAGAAATCTAAACGAATTTGCTGACTAAAGCTAAAATACTCTATCATCTTGGTATAAGTGCAAGCCACCTCCATGGTCACTTTATGTGCTTTACATATTTTGTAGTGCACTTCAAGCTCACTCAATTTATTTAAAAAAAAATAGCTATAGTTGTGTTCTCTCACAGTTTTCATTAAATGTTATTAAGTTAATTAACTAAGCTACACGTATGTGTCCTCCATGGTCACTTTAGGCATGTGAACGCTTTTTAACTAACCAGCATGTGCGCTAACAATTATTTATTATATTTTGAATATTTTTACTTGTTGTTCTGAGTTTTTCCAAAATTCTTCAATATGAAGTTAAAATGGAGAGTGATGAAAACAAATTGTATTTTACAATTTTCAAGCAGAAGGAATATAGAGTCCAAATAATGATAAAATTAATAATCCGCAAGGACATCGGTTAAGATTTGACAAAGCTATAAGAATATTAAATTTTCGTAAAAAAAAAAGTATGGAAAAAATGGGCAGTAATAGAAAAAAACTTAACTTTCAAATATTAATGCAGAATGAAAATAGAGGTAAAATAATGCTTAAATTTATATTCCGCAAGAAAATCGGTTAAGATTTGACAAAGGTATTACAATATGAAATATTCGAAAAAAAAAGTATGGAAAAAATGGGCAGTGATAGAAATAAATTTTAATTTTCAAGGAAATCGGTTAAGATTTGACAAATATAGTCTGAACTTTCAAAAAAATAGTCATGGGTAAAGAAAGTAGAAAAAAAATGGACAGTGAATGTAATAAAACAAAATTTTTCATTTATGTTTAAATTGTTTAGTTTGTTCATCCATATTCACTCTAAATGCTCTTTGCATGCCTTTTAATTATATTTTAATCACGTCGTATTGCTCCCAAATACCCTTTCCGAGAAATAATCAAAGTTACTCTCATTCTATGTCGCATGTTGAGTGTGTTGTCAGCTGTTTCTTGAGGTTGTTGTTGTTGTTGTTGTTGCACGGAATTGAGGAAGTTGCTTGTCAAACGGCAATCTTGCTACGCACAGACCAAAAAAAAAAAAAAAAATAATAATAATAATAATGAGAAAGAGAAAGAGGCGAAAAAACATGATAATCAAATCAAGGCGCCAGCTATTTGGTTAATGTGCATGACAGCGTTGCCATCTCAGTCGCCATCGCAGTCGGCGTCGCTGTCGCAGTCAGCGCTGGCAGCAGCAAAGATAAAATACTTAAAAGTGAGGCAGGTGAGCGTCAAAAGATAAGAGAATGAGTAGAGGTGGGAAGCAGTGGAGGAGAAGTAGCAGCAGGCAGGGGAAATTCGAGAGCGGATAATGATGGCTGAAGGAGAAGGGGGCAGCAAGAGAGGGAGCTTGTGAAGGCGGCAAAAATATGTAGCATGCTTTTAGGAGCTCACGTTTTTAGTCGACGCGCAAATTGCAGCGACAGCCTGTGGTCTGTGTGTGTGAGTGTGTAGGTGTGCGTGTGTGTGTGTGTGAGTGTGTTGAAGTGTGTGTGTGTGTGTAGTTTTATATCTATGTGTGTGTGTGCAGCTGACTATAATTTCATTTGTGGTACATAAAACTTGTAGCAGTCGCTTCATCTCTGTCTCTGCCTAAAGCAGGAGAGAGAGAGACAGCGAAAGCGAGTAAGAGAGATAGAGTGGTAGAGAATTACATTAAACTAATTGCTTTAACTTGTCATTGTTGTTGCTTTCAGTTGCTTTTGTTGTGAATTTATTGTTAGTGAAGCTTTTAGGCGAAAACCAAATTATATTTACTTGTATATGTCAAATACATTTTTGTTGAATATTACAAAATTTAAGGCAACAACAATAGCAACAATTGTGTCTGCAATTACCTTTGACCTTAAAAGCCTTACACACACACACACAGACTTAAAAAGCAACCAAATATCAAATATTTAAGGCAAACAACGCCGCTGGGGCCACGCCCACAAAGGACACTCGGAAAACGCCTATTTGGGGTTTATTAAAATGCGAAAGTGTTGAGTAATTTGCGGTCTGTTTTACTTTTCCCTGCAGTTTCAATACCCTTGGAAAGAGGTTGACAAAGGCTATACACTCAGGTGATCCATTTGTATGAATAAAATTGGATGAAAACAAAATATGTTTAACCAAATTCTTAATCTACAGCCAATTCTATATTGTCTTCACAAAAAAAAAAACAAAATTGTTGCTTCTATTTAAAAATGTTGAATGTATTTTCATACAGGAATGTTCCAGAAAAGTAAATCAATCGAAAACCAACAAAATATTCATGGGGCTTTGGTTGATTTTCGATTTTCTGTATGAAAATACATTCAAAATAAATGCAAAATATTTGTACATGTGACAATATTCTTCTTGATTTTAAATGGTTTGAATAAAAAGAAAAACATACTGTTACATTCAACTTTTGGGGTGTTTACTATAATATATCACATATATACATACATAAATGTGCAGTTGTTAAAAGGCACAATTTTTATTCGATCAAAGGGTATTTATTATTCGTAAACTTGAATTATTTTGGTATTTTTTTTTTTTGTTTTTGTTGATTCGTCTTGAATATTTCAACAGTGCGCAGCAATCATGTAAATTTCCCTTTGTTATTGTTGTTGGTTTTTTCTGCTTTTCACATAACGGACAATTTGTGCCCGTTTCACTCGTAAAAATTCATCAGGCAACGAAACAGAGAATTGTGGAGGAGGGGAGGGGAGGGTGGGGAGGTGTTGAGTCAACAATTTGTTCCCTCCCCTTTGGCTATAGACTCGCATATCGGTAGCATAAAGTACACAAATAAATAAAAATATAAAGCACCGTTTGTCTCAGTCTCTTTCGAGTCCACAGAGACCCAAAGAAAGAGGGGTATACAGGCAGGGAGAGGGGTGAAGTCTTGTGTCCTTCTGTCCACAGTAAAATGTGAAAACAAAAACAACAATATCAAGTTCAATGACACCCCAAAAAACAACGAAACACCCACGGGCCAAATTCGAGTTGAGGAACCTCCATCAACGTCAACGAGGCCCTCAACTACTTCTCCTTCTACCTCCCACCCTCTCTCTCCTTCTGTCTCCCTCCACCTCACTTTCCACCCACAATTGAAAAACTTTTGCAACACTTCTCATTTTAGGGGCAGCATTTTTAATTCCCCCGCTCCACATTTTCCGCACTTAATAAAGTTGACTAACCCCACAAGCTCCCCTTCCCCCTTCTATTGCCCATCCATCCTACTGTTTTTTCAGATAACACCCTGTCGATATCTAAGTAGGCAAATTGTGAAAATATTGACAAAACAATTGATGGTTTCAGCACGCGAGTTTGCCCCTTACCCTTTCCGCACCCTTTTCACACGTTTTGTCTTTATCTACTTTGCATTGCTGCTAAATTTGCTATTTATAAAGTGCGATGAGTTCAATGATTTTCACTTTTGGCAGTCGCCCCCAGGGTGAAAACGAGTGAGAAAAGCTTAGCATAGTTTTTGGGATGCGACATTCGAAATTGAGTTAATAGAAACACGCAATTCTCACGTATCGATTGATTGCTTGAGATATTGACTTATATCAATAAATGTAATGCGAATGGAATTTGAAATCGAAGGATTGAATATCTTTTTGTTGAATATTTTTATAGATGCATAATAGAGTTGGAGAGAGTTGGAGTTGGAGTTAAAGGTTCAGTTCGGCGGTTCGAACCATAAAGCAAGACATCGATTCGGTTCGCGAATCGGATTATGTACCCCCTGAACCCAAAGATCGGGTTCGAACCTTGGTTCAATTTCATACAAGAAAATATTTGTATTGTAATACATTTTTCTCTACATTTTCAACTAATAAAACCTTTTTTTTTTAAAGAAATCTAATTTTAATTATAATTTAAATTTATTTGAAGATTTAAATATGACTTATTTTAATGCGAAGTCTCAAATAATTGAGTAATATTAGAAAACCATAACATTTATGTAATCATTTTTTTTTCGAACCGAAACTTTAATTTTATAAAGCCGTTCGGTTTAGGTTCGTGTTCGCAAAGTAAATAATTTTAAGGGTTCGGCTCATGATCCGGTTCAGGCTGCTTGAAAACCCAAACCGAACCGGTTCTACTAGGTTCGGCTCAGAACCGGTTTGCAACCTTGATATCAATTCACTCTCTCTACTCTATTCAAAATCATGCTTTTATTAAAACGATTTTCCATCTCGCGATAAACTTATAAAATCACTAACAAGAGTTTTTAGGTAGAAAGGATATTATATAATGGAATTTATATAAAACTATTATAAAATAATGATATTTACAACAACAAAAAAACACGTATAGAAAGCAAAATATTCTTAGTTTCTCTCTACTTTCTTTTCTTAATTTTCTGTCACTATGCATATACATAACTAATGTTGGATCATTCAATATCCCTAGACATTAACATTTTTTGAATATTTAATTTGTTCTTGTTTTATATTTTCAGCTCAAATTTGAAATATTAATAATTGTATTTTTCTTTTTCAATTAATAACATTTTTCCTATAATAATTGAAGTTTAAAATTTTATTAGTTCGAGTTTATTAGCTCAAAAACAAGTTGCTTTTTAGTTTAAAGTACATTAGATTAATAGATAATTTTTCCTTTCCTTACAAACCACATAATAAACATTCTGACACTTTATTCCAAACCACTTGTCTTTCAAAATATGCTCAGTTTATTATTTAGATATTTAATTAACTAAAAAGCCACAAAAGCAGCTTGCTTGTGTTATGCTTGTTTCCTATTTCATTAAAGTTCTCTAGTCACCCCCTACCGTTTTTATCCCCCAACTGTCCTGTCAAATTTTTGACATTTTGGCAAAGATCAAAAGTCAAATGTTTCCAATTCGACGCCCACGAGATGCAAACCGAAAGAAAAAGCATGATGAAAATACGGCCATAAACAAAACGCGTGGAAATGTGGCCCATAAATCTCGGACAGCTTTTCATTATGGCTAATTACGCGGCATAGTGTTGGGGGAAGGGAAAAATTCGTTGCATTAGCACCGACAAAATAAATAAATAAACAGGAGCATTAATTACAACACTATCATTAACTGGACTTATGTGTGTGTGTTTGTTTGTGTTTCTGTTTAGTTTGCATACAAATTAAAGTTGTCATGTTGGCTATTAAAAAGCTCGATTTTACCATTGTATAGTATAACAATCAGGCTATATAACAATTTATTTACTATATTTTTAAATGTATTCTCCGCATATATACATTTAAGTAAAATTTTTCAGCTATTTCTAGCTAACCTTATCGCTCGAACTAGCTGTTTTAGCTATAGAAATTCCGGCAACACTGATACAAATGCATGTGCTATGCCCCCTTGCCCCGTGTGTCACTACACGGCGTATGCGTAATGCCTGTTTGCATTGCAAGAGGCATGATGACAGTTGTGTCATCGGTTTTGTGGTTTGCCCTTTGGCAAACATAATCATTATCATCCATTCTAATCATAATTATTATTTCAACTAATGAGGTTTACTTTAAGCGACCGCTCTGACAGCAAAACAACAACAACAACAAAGTCGATAACAACAAGAACAACAACAACAACAAGGCAGAAAGTAAAATGATAATTATTAATTAAAACCGCATTTCAATGTCGCCAACACACAGACCGAGACTTTTGGTTATATTTATCGTGCATAAAAAGTAAAAACCACAAACAGGAATATTTAAGTGTAGATTAAGTGCTAGAGTGGCAGATACCCTGTACAAAGTTTCCGTTTTTTTGAAAAGCACGTTATATGTTGTAGTGTTAAGTTGGCAGAAATCGGCAGAATCAAAAAGATTAAAAACAAAGGGGGCTCTGCCCCCAGCTCCCTTCGCTCGCGGTGTGTTCAGGTACTCTGTACTAAAAATTAATTTTCGACCGATATTTCCTATGGCAGCTATATAATATAGGAAACTGATCTAAACCAAATTGGGTCAGGACAAATAACATTAACTTAAATGCAAATTCTATCAGTTTGGTTAAAATATCTCAAAAAGCAACAATTTTTTCAAGCTAAAACTTGATTTTCGACTGGGCGTCTCTATGGCAGCTATATAGTATAGTGAACCGATTTGAATCAAATTTGGTCAGGATGCATACTACAAACTTAAATGCATATTCTATCAGTCTGGTTAAGATATCTCAAAAAATAAAAACCTTTTTCATACTAAAACTTGATTTTCGACTAAGCGTCTCTAAGATAGCTATATGATATAGTGGTCAGATCTAAACCAAATTTGGTCAGGATGTAAAATTGGTTGAGAAATCTTACAAGAAATCTTTAACAATTATTAATATTTATAGGGTAAGCAATATAAACAACACAAATGTAAAAGGTAAAAGTTCTACGTTTTAGGAAAATGATAAATAATCTAAATCCAAGATTAACTTTTATAAAATTAAAGATATTCGGTAATGTAATAATCTTCTTATCGCTTTTCAATGCTTACAGGGTATCAAAAACAAGAACATAAAAATAAAGACCAACCAAATTTCGCATTTAGTCAGCTCATTCATATTCATGGCAGTTTCCCTGCCTTCCCTCAGTTCCCACCCTACTCACTGCTCCCCAATGTTCCACCCCACCCACCAAATCGCTCGCACTCACTCACATACTCACAAGCTTATTCGAGTAGCCATAGAATATTCAAACATCGTTGCTGCTGGCTCTCATCTTGTTGTTTTATTTATAACGATTTCAGTTGAGTTTTTGTGTCTCTGTGTAAATTTTGTTTTCATTTTTATCGCGCTTTTATCTAGTTTGTCAACGTTATCAGGCAAACTGGCGAGTACACTCAACACACCCACTAGGCCAGGCCAACAGAGTATAAGCTTGGACCCCTTAAGGCCCCCTCCCTTCTACCCCTCTTCCCTTCTAGCCTGGTGTTCTCTCCTTTTCAGCCACAGCTGTTTAACCACATGGCAATGAAGGCAGTTAGAAAATTCCCGTATTAGATTTGACGCTTCATTATAATGATAGATCGTTGTGCGTTGGTGTATGACACAACACAAAACAACACTAGACAACAACAACAACTACATCAACTAAGAAAGCTAAATTTAATGTGATCGACATTTAGACACCTAGTAACTGCATCTTTGCAGTCCAAAACACAAACACAAAAATTAATTCAGAGAAACAATTAGTTAACAACTATATAGATAAAATATATTTATCAAATATAAAACCACACTTCTGTCTGTACTTAAGCCCTGGTTGCCTGATTAAAATTGAATATATTACTGCTAAAAATAATTTTCGATTGTCTTTTGAATATTTTGATTTTTCATTAATTTTTGCAATATTTACACACAAAAAAAATGAAATAATAATAAAATAAAATTGTACTGTATTGAAAAATATTTAATAAATTAAAAAAAAGAATTAAAATGAAAAAAATATTTTAATTGACGTTAGCAGGATTCAAACCCTCGGCTGCTTTAGCAGGCAATTCAATTACTCAATATTAAAATCTCATTCAACTATAATTAACTATGAATGTCATTTAATTTCTCTGTTAATTAACCAAACGAGATAAAATTTTCAGCAAAAATCCGCAACATATCACACATTCCATGGGCCAAGTATCAATACTATAGCATCAATACTGCTAATGTTAATCGATTTAAAATGGCAAGGACATCGTGTCGAAATTTGTTAACTTCGAAATTTTACTGGACACCGTCACAAACCTAGAAGCCCATGTAAAATTTAATTACTGTGCCAACAACACAAACATGTAGTAAATATAGTTTGGACAACGCTGCGTATGCGCAACTTTTTTAATGTTGCAGCCAAGCTGGCGTCGTTGTTAAATAATTAATGAGCAGCTGAACAGCGTGGAGAGTAGCGGGGGGAGGGGGAGCAGAGAGTGGGTTTAAGAGGTAAGAGGAGGATAAGCAGCATAATGAGCCAAAGTGTGCATTGCATTGAGAATTTACACACAAACACACCTACACACGGAATACAGGACACTAATTGCCGCTGGCTTTACCATGTTTGCTTCCTTCCCCATTTCTCTCTTTGTTCTGCTCTCTATAATTTCAGTCTGTCTTTTAATGAATTAATTGCGTTTGACTGATAGAAACTCGCAGCTTTGGTAATGCCACTCAAATGCAACCGACAACTGATGCGGAAAATCTATTTAAAAAAACTGAAAACTCATTACAGATTAAGCCATTTTACTGGGTTTTTATAATGAATGCTGCCATTAATTATCCAGCACATCGACACAAAATACTATAATATGTATTGAAATGTATTTATAAAACTTCAGTTTACAATA
Source organism: Drosophila innubila (assembly GCF_004354385.1). NCBI lineage: Eukaryota > Metazoa > Arthropoda > Insecta > Diptera > Drosophilidae > Drosophila > Drosophila innubila. Next base: position 2,736,254 of record NW_022995372.1, on the reverse strand, counting down.
ATGTTATGTATTAAATTAAAGAAAAACTCCGCAAAATGATTAAGATTATATTGCAAAGGCAAAAAAATTTACCAATTTTTATGGTTTCAATTTTAACTGACTCTAATTGTTTGTAAAATCTTTTAAGATATTTGTGTTGTTTGTTAAGTTTTAAGATAGAATTTACGACAATTTTAATAATAAAGATTTAAGCTTTGCTATGGAAATATTAGATCTTATATTTTTTAATACATCCGCATTATAAATTGAAATTAACAACATGGGATATACAATTAAGAACAAAATACAGTTTGAATTCAAAATTTTCAAATAAATAAATTTGATTGTGAGATGGAAATTAATTAAATTTTGTCAGACCTACAAGAGCTTAAAATTTAGAAGAATCTGGAACGATTTTACAACTCAACATTTCTGTTAATGTATTTAATTTAGACCAAAGAAATTAAACGATTTCACAATAATAAGACTTTAATTTTAGTAATATAAGAAAAAATTTTAAATAAGGAATATTTTGCAAACTTAAACAAAAAGAAACTGTTTTTAATTAAAATTTACATAGAAATGGCATTCAATTTGGGAATTTCTTTAGCTTTAACATATATTATGATTCTTTGAAACATAACATGTAACAAATGAAACTTTTTTAATTAAAATTTTCTAAGAAATTATTCAAGAATTAAGCAATAAAATAATGTTTTCTGTTTTATACTCTTTTGGTGTATATTTAAACTGGAAATTGTTTGTGAATTTATCAGACTTCAAAAAGAAAGACTTTGGCAGAATCCAGAAAATTTAAAAATTATAGGTAACTTAAGTTTTGTTATACAAAAGGTTTAAAGTCTAGAAACATCTTTGAAAATGTATCAATGAAACTGGGATATTAGCTGATTAAATTTTATGTAATTTTAGATTCAATATACAAGAGTTTTAAATACAAAATTTCAACTACTCAACTCAAAATTGACATTTTGTTAGTTTTTCGTGTAAATTTGTATCTGCATTGACTGTATTTAAAATGCAGCTTCAACTCATTCCTCTCTATTAATTCCTTTCTGCCCCCTTCTTTGTTAATGCCTGTCAAAAGTTGAATTTTGTGTAACATTTTTTGTGCCTCGCACTTTTGAGATTGAGACTGGGACAGTGAGATACAGATACGTATCTGTGAGATACTCACAGTCACCGTTGCCATTCGCCTTATGAGTTCAAGTACAACCGGCGAGTGGCAACAACAACAACGCAACAAGCTGCGTCAACTGTTGGCTATGCCCCCTCCCCCTTTGCCCCTTCCCCTACCCCTCTGTCTCTTGCAAACACACAAAAATCTTTCAACTTTTCAAAACACACAACAACAAAAGCAAGAAAAATCAAAAACAAACACACAAAATTTTCTCTGGACACGCAAAAATCTGGCCAAAGGCAAAAACAATTTTCGGAACAATTTTCAATTAGCAGCAACAAAAATAACAACAACAGAGACTGAAAATGTTTAACAAATAAATTGAAATTGAATGAAATTGTATTTTGATTTGATTTGTGATGGATGCAAATCAAAACAAGCAACAACAACTGAAACTGAATTCAAAATCATTTTCAGTTCCTGCCCCAAAAAGAGTCCAAAATTTATGCCACAAAAATTGCTCAATTCCCCACGTTTTATTTCAGTTTATATTATGTCTGTTTTTTTTTTTTTCTTTTCTTTTACCTGTTTTTGACTTTCAGATGAGAGACAGACGTATTTCAATTACAGATTTTGCACCCAAAAATGGAGAAACAACGGCGAATTCTTAATAAGTGTTTCTGTTACTCGTTTCGAGTACTTTTCGGATTCTTGCTGATGAATTTTTTGCAGCTGTAATTGTTGTTAGTACTAAGTACTAACTTATTAACTTGGTCACAAACACATACACACACACAAACACAAGCACACGCGGAGTCTGTTTGAAAATTGAATCTGATTCCCAAAACACAAAGTTTTGGAAAAGTTTTCTGAGTGCGATAAACGCGACCGACCGCTTTGGCGTACGACGAGTGTCTGCTGGGAAAAGCGAGCGGAGAAAATCCAAAACTGAAAATAAAAAATTTCACAGTCGAGAGTGTTGAGCGAAAGATATGAAGAGCATCAGCAAGCGCGTGAGCGAGAGCGAGAGCGAACGACCTTTATGGAAGCCAATGCCTGTGTGTGTGAAGGTGAGCTGCCTGCATGTGTTTGTGTGTGTGAGAGGAGAAAGGGAGAGAGAGAGAGTGTGTGTGTTTGCAAATTGTCAAATTGTAAATAAACGAGATGCCCAAAAAACACAACTGTTATACAAAAGAGCAGTGGCAGCAGCAGAATAAAGTAAAAGGGGATCTTTTTTTTAGAAAAACCTATCTGTAATTTATTCAACGTTTTTCTATTTTTATAAACTTTTAAGGGTAATTACATTTATACAGTGTTTAATGACAAAATAAACGCAAAAAAAAAGAAAAAAAACTGTTATACAATAGAACAGAGGTACCTGCAGATTGGAGTAAAAAGGGAACTGCACTTTCATTTTCTAAAAAATCTAATTCATTATTGAATAAAACCTTTTATTTATTTGTTGTGAATGGGAAATTGCAAATAAAAGAAAACTCACAAACTCACTGTTGTAAAAAAGAACATAGAGTGGGGTAAAAAGTTGGCTTCAATCATACAATACTTTAAATTAGAAAATCTAATTTTTAATAAAAGCAATAAACATTTTGCTAATAAAAAAAAAAAACATTTGTACTAGTAGGAAAGGCTTCAATTTTGTGAATCCGACTGTGAGACATCCTGTTCTTATTTGTAAAAAAATATACACTGTGAAGAAACACCCTAAGCAAGTTGTAGAGTTGTAGTTTGTGTTGTCTTCTTCTTCGCTATTGACGAGAGTGTACGACTACGAGACACCCTGAGACCGGTACCTTAGATACTTTACTTAAGTATATACATATGTATATAGTATTCTGTGACTTGACCCAAGATTCTTGTTAAATCGATCGAGTTTCATTCTCCCGAGATCATTGGAGATAGTAATACATTTTTGGCAATATTAGATATAAGATACCCTGCACCCATGCCCTTGAGATACATATGTATATGCACACAGATACAGCTCTCATTCGTATTTGATCTCGAAAGTTATTCAAGAAAATATTTGAGAAGAAGAATTAGCTGGGAGTCTTTCACAGTCGGGCCCACTCGATTGTAACCTTTCCCACTAGTTTATTTTCCATAATTTAATTGAATACAATAATTTAACAAAATGTTTTTCCTCTTGAATGCACGCCACTGTAATACTGTTACACTGTTACACTGTTAACTGTTATACATTGTGCTTTTTTTTGCCATGCTGCACACGTTGCGTTTGGCGCTCTCTCAAAAGCTCACGAGTGCTTCCTCTCGCCGTCCCGCTCGCTACCTCTCTCTCACTCGCGTTCGCTCTCAGCTGTTTTGTTTTTGTTTGCAAAAGCTGCTGTTGTGATAAAAGAGCACACGTTCACTCTCTCTCCCTCACCTTGCTCTCTTTTACTGGCTTTCTCTTACAAGCTAAATAAACATGCGAAACTACTTAAAAAGAGGGAAGAGAGCGAGAGAGAAAGAGAGGGATTGTTGATAATAGTTTTTGCATAGTTTTTCACAGTTGGGAAGTTGACAACGACAAGTGACCCAAAGTAGGCGTGGCACGCCGGCAGAGTGACGCCGACAGCGACGCTGGCAGAGCCGCTGGCTAATCAGCGACAAAAATGGGCAAGAATCAAATAAAAATTGCCAATTTGATTTGTTTGTTTGTTAGATGTTATTTTTATTTTAGTTGTGCGAGTGTGTGTGTGTGTGTGTGTGTGCGAGTGTGTGTGTGTGTGTGAGTGTGTGCCTTAATTTGAATTTGAATTACAGTTGCAGCCAAGAATTTTTATATATGATTTTAATTTAATGTGCGAAGTACGTGAGCAAATAGCGTCAAATAACTTGACGGACGGACAGTCAGACGGACGGAATTTAGGAACGCGCGTATGTGACGGCATATTATTTAATTATTTTATTTATTTATTTATTTAACGCCAAGTAAGAGCATTTCACCAAAGTTAGTTTTATAAATTTAAATTATAATAATTTTGGGAATATTTATTTGACTTAAAAGCATATTACATTTTAAGCTAGAACTGTAAGTTTAAAAACAAATTCAAAAAAAGCTAAATTCAATTTTAATAAGTCTTGGAATATCTTTAATAACTGATTCAAAATTTGTTGCATGATATACATAACGATTTAGTTTCTCAGTAAACAAGCATTATATCTTTTGGTTTAAATAATACACGTCAATATATGGATATGAAAAGTGACGATATGTGAAAAATGTGCACGGAAAATGCCTGACCCAAATTTTTGAATTGATTGACAAGGTGAAAATGAAAACAAAGTGTGCGTAGAAAGGAAGGAAAACTTTTATCGACAAACAAAAGAACTAATGCCCTTGCAAAACTATGTTATGTAGAATTTCAAAACATATATGCTCATACATAAATTCAATTTTCAACCGCTCGTTATCATGGCAAAGTAGTTCGATTTTGCTCTAAGAAATATTGCATAAATATTGTTTTCTACTGTCAAAAATTTATTTTTCATTTACATTTTTTTTTACATTTAAATTTAAGCGCGTACATAAACGTGTTTCTCAGTCATTCACGCTTCCTTCAAGGCGTTACATAATTCATGACAAAATTGCAATACCCGCTGCCAGTGTATAATAAAAAGTATCTCATGGATACGCGTCATGTGTGCAACACACAACACAATGGGACAAATGTTGCACGGCTTTTAAGCTGCCAGCTGTTGTTGCTGATTGATTGTTGTCCTCAAGGTCGTCAAACGGACAAACGAACACAAAAGATATGCAAATCCATTGAGAGCTCCTGTTGTTGTTTTTCTTTTATGTTTAACCCTAAAAATGTGTGACCCCTCTCAACTGACCTTCCATGTAGAGAGAGGAAAAAAAAGATACACATAAAATTTCCTGAATTATGGCACAAAACAATTTCATTGCATATTTATTTGATCATAAAATACAACAACAACAATTAGACAGACATTCCAAAAGGTTAAGAGGGAAGGAGTATGGGGAGGGTGTTGGGGGTTTAAGATCAACTAAATAAATTTCTCAATTGTTTATTTTTTCCCAAACAAATCAGCGAACATTAAAAACAGCAGAGCGCCCACAAAATATTCCCCGAATAACATTAACATCCGGTGAGGAGGGTCACGTGGGGAGGGGAGAGTGGAGAGGGAAGAGAGTGGTTGAGGGGAGACAATACAAATATTCTTTGAAATATTCACAGGTGTTGTAAAATTGTATCTCAAGCATGTTACAAAAGATACTTATAATCAAAGCAACTATTTACTCGCACACTTGAAAATAAAGCATGGAAATATCGGAGAATTATTGAATCGGGTTATTTTAATGAACTTCTATAGATGGAAAATGAAAACAGCAAAATTAAATATATCATTTCACAAGCGTTTAGTCTGGAGATATTTGAAAAAAGGCATTAAGACTTAACAGAATCAAAGTTTTAGCTATTATAACTTTCAAAAAACATTTGATAATTTTAAATATAGTATAATAAATCCAAAATTAATTTTTCAAATATCATATCTACGTTTTATTTCACTTCTCACACTTAAACAAAATTTTAATAATTGCACTAAGGGTAAATTCTGAAGATCTTTTAGCAAGTACACTATAACTTAACAGAATTACAGTATTATTTCTTACTTTCATAAATAATATAACAATAACAATTCTCAAAATGTCAAATTTTTTTCTTCATCTTCTGAAATGCCATAAAATCATTACTAGTTATTGAAAAATAAATAGAAACCGGCAAGAAAAAATCGATACTTTGATGTAAACACTTATCTTTATCGATAATCCTCAAATTTTTTTCGATTTATCTTACCATTATTCTTATAAAAAAAATTAAGATTTCATCAGATTTCATTTCACAGATTGATTTTTTTTCACAGATGTGTATCTGTTTTCTAAGAACTCCTAAATTATCTCCTTAAAATTATTATCTTATCTATACTTAACAAAAAAATGCATGATAGAATTCTATAAATATTTCACGTCTTCTCAGGAGTTTTTCTTATATTATTTTAGCTACTTTTATTTTAAAATTCAAGTAAATTTTCGTTTTATGATCATTCCCTAAATCCCTATCGTTTTGTCTATAATGTCTTTGTTTCTCTTACTTGTCAAACACACAAATGACATCTGTTTTCCTCTCCTCTAATACTTTCCAGTCACATAACTCAACCAAATTTCTATAAACTATGAACAATTTTGCTTAGTATAGTCATTTTTGTAATTTTAAACTTTGTATAAGTAATAATAATAGTATTTACGAATTATTTACAAACGTGTTGTATTTCCATTGTATATTATAATAGAGTATTATATATCATGCGGTGGTGAGAATTCAGTGGCGCAACCACAGTCATATCGCTATATTTTGAAACGACCCAGAAAAAATCGCAAATATTTAAAAATAGAACTGATATGATTTACATAAAAAACATTTGCAGGTGGCTTGATAATTTTGGATTTAATGAAGTCAAATATATCAGTGGGTGGTGCCTTATACATAGGGTAAGTAGTGACATTCTTATGTTAAATAATAAAATTCACAAGGCACTTAACAACTGTGGAAATGAAGAGTAATGAACATTCTACGTGATATCCACTAAAAGAAGCATTAATAAAAAACTTTTTCCGAAAGGGGTAGCATAAGAGAAGGAGCGAGGGAAATTGGTTGTAACGGGGTAACGGGAGGCACAACGACTAGACTTTTAAGAGAGCCCGCATTTTGTGGCGCGTGTCGAAAATGCAAAATGCGAAATAAAATGCAGCCAATCGAACGAGAATTATAACATTTTTATATATACCTTATGATTTATTTATAAAACCCGCCGATGATGACGTTTCCCTTTTTCGAGAGAAAGGATGAGAATCGAACACGCGCGCGAAAAATAAAAATTATAAGAGAGGCAAGAGAAAATATGCGAAAATAGAAAAACAAAAACATGCACGAGTTTTCTAGTTTAGGCAAGCTCGACTATGAAATGCCCAGTACATTCATTTAATGACATAATTTTTTTATTTAATCTCTAATCCTCATGAAAATTTCAGAATACATAGATGACATGGCACTATATTTTTCTACAAAATATTTCGTCTTTACCGCTAAAAAAATGTTTAATTTATTAATGAGATTTATTAATAGGACCCACTGAAAGGTGAAAAGCTAGAGTTCAGGAAGGGGTGGTTGACAGTCGGGTAGGCGAGGGGGTAGGGGAATATACCTACATATATGAAGCACCTGTCACTGGTTAGAGACGAAGTAGTTCTTCTCATTTTCTTGCATGTAATTAAACTGAAAATTATACCCCCTCCGATTTTATACACTTGAAATATGTGTGGTTGCCCCTACACCCCACCAGACCCGGTTCTAACACAGCACCACACGGTGGTTCGGTGGAAATTCGTTCCGTATGCGGTAATGAGCCGTGGGTGGTGCAAAAAGCGGTGCGAGGTGGTGTGAAATGTGTGAGGTGTGTTGTATTTCGCCCCCATAAAATAATTTGGCTGTTGTTTTGTCTGTGTCGACGACTGTCGAGTGGTTAGATGGTTTTAGGTGGCTTCTGTGGGTGAAAATAACAGACGCCAGCACTGGAGACGCATAAAACAAACCGGAGACAAGCTAATGGCCACGTTATGTGAGTACAGAAGGCATATGGCACATTAACGGAGATATACGAGCAGCGGCAGCGGTTTCGACTTCGTATGCTCCATTAAATGTGCCCACCTGATGCACATGTTTCGATGATTTGTCACACTGTGCACCGGGGAATATGCTCAATTAAAACAACATATTCTGTTTATCAAGAGATATGCTAATTGTTTATTTGTCTAACTTCAATTGAGAGTCCCTTAATTGTAGATTGGTAGAATAGATTGTTTCTTGAAATGTATTTCCTGTTCCTATATTATCAGTCATCAGTCTGTGATTCTTTAGAACTCCTTCTACTAAAACTTAACATTATTTTATTCCTAAAGTATCTTAAAGTTACATTCTATTAAAAATATATCGAGTTGATGAAGATTCGTTCATTAACTAAAAAATATATATTGAATCTATATTGGAAATTTTATTTTTTTTTAAATTTTAAGTGACGCTTTTTTAAATACTTCAAGCAGTAAATCTTAACTGATTTCTTTGAGGAATATCACATTTATCTTTATTTTGAATCACATTTGGTTAATCAATTATTTTTTCTTCACTGTCAATTTTATTCAATCTAATAGTTTTTAGAATAATCTTTCACTAATCACAAGTCGTTTATTAATATGATTGTTATAATTCTCTAATAAGATTTTATTACTTATTATTTTCAAAAATAATTGTTCAATTAATTCTAGATCATTTTTATTTAATAGTCTTCCGTTTCTCCACTTTTCTCACACACGCTTCGTATGAATCTTCTCACATTGTAGAAAATCTTCGTAGAATCCGGATCTAAGCACGCTTTGTTATCTGTTCGAAAATTCGTTCACCTCCAGTGCGCATTGCAACTACATCCCCTCACACTCCCCCTCCCGCATTCTCGACCCCTCTCACACACCCACCCTTAAAGAGATAAGACCTGGCTTCATCTCCAACTGTTGATTAGTCAAGTATACGTAACGATAACCTCTTGCCCCTTGCCACGCTTCAACCGCACCCCCGTCCCCTCTGCTTGCTCATGTGTAAACCCCACCCACCCAAACAACAACAACTGCTGAGCTTCTTCGCATACTTAATATTAATTGGCATTTTATTGTTGTCCAAGCGACAGTAAACAATAACAACAAGAGCAGCGACTGCGGCAGAGGAAGCGACAGCAGGCGCTGCCGGCAACGATTACGGCATCTGAAGGTGGGAGGCTTACGCTCTCATTTATGCTTACACACTCTCTCTCTCTCTCTCTCTCTCTTTCTCGCTCTGGCTAACGTTAAGCCGAAGCTCAGCTTGTAATCTAAGCTGAGAGAGCGAAAGAGAGTTGATCAACAACGGCTAAGTGCGCTCTCTTCTGTTTAGTGGTTGCTGCTGTGAATGTTGTTGTTGCTGCTGCCTGCTTATGTTATTCAATAATTTGTTTGCGGTCTACATTTTTAATTCATTTGCTTACGCATACGCATACTCACACACACATACATATATAATTTAATGTACACTCAGTCACAATTATATGCTTATTTGTCACTTTAATAAAATAAAATGCCATTAATTACCTTTTGGTGGTTGACGCTTGTAGTGAGAGGGAGAACAGAGCAGAGCACAGAGAGAGAGAGGATTAAGCAAAGCTTTGCAGCTTAGCTTTTGTTGTGGCCGCAGCTGCTGCTGCTGAGGCCGGTGCGCTTGCTGGTAGCTCTGATAGACACAACTTAAGAGAGCGAGAGTCAATGCTCTGCTCTGTTATGAAGTAATAACGATGAAAAAATTGTCTCACTCACTTTCTGCTGCTGTTGGTATTTTAATGAGAATAGTTTTTATGTTTTACGTGCACAGCAGCCGCCGCCAAAAAAACACAAACAAATACAATTGCAAATGCAAGCAAAGTCACACACACACACACACTCGAGCGCACAGATTTTTTGTGGTTATATTTTGTTTTTATTTTTATTTTGGCCAATTTCGCGTATTCGTTTGACTTGATTTGTATTTTATATATATTTTATTATTGTGAGATTTGTTTTCGAGCGATAGCGAATGCTTTATTATGCTGTTGTTGCTGTTGTTCTTCTGAGCGCACCTTTTTTGCAGCACCTCCGACTAAGCGCCTTAAAAACAATAACAATTCTCAAATTCAACAAAAAAAAAGCAACACGCGACGACGACGACGGCGACGACGATGACGATACGTCCGTCCACAGCAAAAGTCTCTTGCGTTTTGAGAGCTTGAAAGTAAATGCAAAGCAAAACAGGCAGCGCACAGTTGTCGACAGCCAGAGTGCAGACTCGAAAATACCCTGTAAGTTGCTAAACACTAAGAAACTTAATGTTGGGAGAACTGTTTAAATTATTTATCAAAAACAATGTTGACTGCACACTTTTATAATGAAATGTTTAAAGATACTAAATGGTACTGAAAGTTAAAAAGTAAAAAACAAAGTTTAACATAGATGTCTTTCAAAACAACCAAATTGTGTCAGCCTTAAAATATAAAATATTAATTGCAACGTATTTTACGAGATTTCTTATTTAATTAAAAAATAACATTAAATGTAAATGAATCCATTTTAACATTTAGCATATCAATCAAAGCAGTCTCTTCTAACAGTTCTTAACTTTGTATCGACACAATATACCCTTTGTAGTGATTGCTTTGTATGCCAAATAGAGACAGAGAGAGCATGCGCAGAGCGCAACAGTTGCAGAGAGAGCAACAGAACGCTAACAGAGCGTTGATTTTGGTTTGCATCAAATTTAATGTTAATGAATTCAAATATGCTAATCTAAGTTGATTGTTTTAAAACAGAATAAACAAATTTCAAATGTTGTTTAGAAAAATAAACAAAACTGAATATTAAACACTTCGAGAAGTGTGACCAGCGCTGGCAAGCAGAAAAATGAGCGAAAGCTCGCTGTTATGCAGAGCTGGTCACCCTAATTCACAAAGCTCTTAGGCTAAGTGCTGCCAATCGTTTATGTTAGGCGCGTATTTTAAAATGAGTTGAGAATTTAAGCTGGTAACAAGCTTATAACTAAAGATTTTTATATGTTAAATAAAAAGATCAAAATTATTATTATATTTCTGGAATCGATTTAACACGAATTTTGTCGTCTCGCATTATGAATGAAAGGTTCTGTGAGATGTGAGCTATTATTTAATTTTCTATCGATACATTTTTCTGAAAATAATTTTTTCTTTCAGTCATAAGGGGCTGCTAGGTCATAAGTTTGACCAACTTCAAACTGTCGTAACTTTATCAAAACTAAGAGATTTTCAAACGGAATGTTGTTTTGATCATGGTTTGGCCTTTAAATTCATTCTGCATTCAAATTTTATTTAATTCGTAAAAAAAATTATTTTTTTCCAAATCTCGATTTTGATGCTAAGGGTCCCCACTTTGGAATTTTGAAAATTGAAAATTTTAAATCTCAAGGTTTCACTTTTAATTAACTCCTCATGGCGTTATTAGTATAAAACAAAACTTTAAACTTGATTCCGAGACCTTTCATTTTTTTGTAAAAAATCATGTCAAATTGAACAAATATTTTGACTTGTAAAATTGCAATTTGCAATTTCTGACCAACTTTAAACTCTCATAACTCTGTCAAAACTCAACCGATTTACAAGTGGAATGTCATTTTGATCATAGTTTGGCCTCTTAATTCATTCTACATTAAAATTTTAAATAATTTTGTGAAAAAACTATTTTCACTGAATCTTGACTTAGATTTTAATGCAAAGACTTTCTTTTGATAAAAAAAAATTTGAAAAGCGATCATTTAAAATGTCAGGTTTGACAAAGCTTTGCACTCTCTTAGTATGGCTCAAATTTTAGATCGGTTAAAGATGATAAGCTGAAAACAATTTTACATCCAGAGATAATCAAATTTTCCATCAAAAGAAAAAACGCAAATAGTTTTTTTTGTTTACATTCCATATATTTTGCATATGTATATTTATATTTGTTGTTTGTTTTTCTTTTGTATAATTTACACAATAAAAATTATAGATGCTTCTTAACAAAAACAACAATTTGTGGTACTTATGGTAGAATTCATAGATTAATATTTTTCTTGCATAATTTCGAGTCGATAACTTGATAAGAACTCTCTTTGATTTGCATTTATTTTAAATTAAATATCGATAAATTTTGCAGTTTTTCGATTTCTGCTAATTTTCTGTTAAAGAGTTGTTTATTGCGATTAATCGGATAGATCGATAGATCGAGATGTTAAATTAAAAAATATGTACAATGAGTCAGCAGATTTAAGATGCTTCGTCGTCTGCTCTCAACTTAAATAATTAACATAGTTATATTAGAAATATTTAAAGCAACTTAAACTTAATGTTAAGAGTTGGTTGATTTGTTGGTTTGCTGTTAATTCTGTTATCGATTGCTGCTAAAAACTATCGAGTGGTTTTTAACTGTAAAACACATACATACATAATACACATATATATGATGATATTGTAATTTATCTCATTTCTTTTGTAATATTTTATTTTTTGTTAATTGTTATTGGTTATAAATTGCTGATGAGGTTTTTGTGATGAAAATGAGAGTCACAGAATTGCCAGGTGCGACTGCAAAATTGTTTGTAACTTTGCTACAAATCGTGATTGATTGAATGATTGATTGATAATATAATCGTGGAATAACATTTTATTTATCTTTAACTTTAAACCTGTAACTTGAACTGTGATGCTTTGCTAATCGATAGCTTGCTCTGTCTCTCTCTCTGCTTCATGCTTTACCACTCTGTGTCTCTTTCTTTCTACTTATGTTAAGGATTAGTCCTGGGGGGATATTTTTAGCATTGCGTTAAATATGTTTAAAGACTTAGATTCTAAATATTTGGTGTAACTTTTTGAGTTTTGTGTTCTGTGTTGATTCATGTTTAGTTTGTAACTGTTATACATATACGCATCGTTAGACTACTAACTGTACTAACTGTTATAATAATTCCGATCTTTTCTTTTCCGATCTTTTCTTTACGTTTTGTTGATCTCTGCGAGTTCTACTAAATATAATACAGTTTTTTTTCTTCAACTTCTCCTTCAAAAAAACAACGACAACTCGACGCTTCCAAAGTGTTATACACGGCACAGTGGTAACTTATTCTCTTTCTTGCTGCTTCCCCTTTCGTCCGTCTCCATTCTCCTTTCTGCCTGCCAGGCGTTAGACGCTTAGATGGGCGATATGGAAGTCGGCGCCGCAGCCGTATCCGGCATATATTCCCTGAGAAGATCGCGCAGTCGCAGAATCTCACGTCCAGCGGCGGCCAAATCGCCCTGTAGCGACATTTCTCTCTCTCTTAGTCGCTTAATGTCGCGTTGGCAGGTCTGTAACAAAAAATAGGACAATAAGTTGGAAGTTCTTTATAGAATATATACAAGAATTACAAAAACAAAGACAAATATACTTAGAATACATTTTAATGTAACCAAAATAAGGAGAGAAAATATTTATTTTATTTTTCGCATCTTATTGGTCACAATTTTTATTTTCGGAAGCATAATTATTTGATTCTATTAATTTCTATTTCTATTAATTGTTTCTAATAATTTCCAATCAAATCGAAACAAAATATTAAGTGTTTTTTTGATAGTTGTAAAAGCTCTTTGGAAACTTAAACAAAATACTAATAAGAAGTTGGCAATAATGTCTCATATTTTAAATTGCGATATTTCAAAATATAAGACTGCAAATATTTAATTTTAAATTTTCCTAAATTCTTCCATTAAAATTTTTAAAATCTCATTTTAGACCATATATTTAATTTTTCGAGATTTGTATTTTCTAATTGCAATAAAATATTTTCATTTAGAATTAACCTAATTCTGCTTTTATGATTCTCTTCCTTAATTTTTGATCCTAATTATATTTTTCTCCATTTTTATTTTTTATTTACAATAATAAAAATTAGATTTTTCTCATTTTGCAGTACTTTTTCTTATTGTAGTTTCTATATTACATTATTTAGAATATGTTTTTTAAAATTGTGTATTCATGCCTAACTTTCTCATGAAATTTTGGTATTCTTGATAATATTTGTCAACATTTTTATAGTAAGTTTTTTCTCTCTCTGTACTTACCACATTCTGTCGCAAGAGATCGAGCTTGTCGCACTTGAGTCGTGTGACTTCCTGGCGCAGATTCTCAATCATCATGATGGTCTCATTGCTCGGCGAACTGCCCATCATTGTGCTCTGTACTCCCTCGAGGCACAGAGAGCAGGCTTTTGTTGTTGCCTCCGCGGAACTCATGCTCTCCAGTCCCGTATCGCTGTCAATGTAGGCGGCGCCGCCGTCCAGATGTCCCATCATCGGATCCAGATCCACACTGTTTAAGCTGGAGTCGTCACTTGTCTCGGACATGGTGGCCACAGCCACGCCCACAATGCCACCATTCTGGGCTGCACTCACGGCTGCTGATGCCACGCCTCCAACTCCAACTCCGGCTCCCACTCCGCCAACGTTTTGTTGTGTCGTGTTGTTGTGTCCACCAATGTTGTTGTTGTTGTTGTTGTTGGTATTGTTGTTGTTTGCCGGTCGGGATGTGATGTCCGGCGATGAGGAGGTGGATTCATTCGAGGACTTGGACTTCGAGGACGACTTGGAGGCCGTGCGACTGCAACTCTGCAATGGGAAAATATATAAAATAAATTTAGTTACAATTTGTTTCTATGTAAAATAAATATTTCTTTATTTATTTTATTAATAATGTTCAGATTTAATTTTATTTTTTAATAATTATTATTTTTTTATAATTAAATTTATTTAAATTTATTTTTTACTTATTTAATTAATTTTATTTTGCACCATTACTCTGTTAATTTATTCTATTATTCAATTATTCATATATGTTATTTATTTATAATTTATGCAAAAATAATTGTTATGTTAATTAATTCTTACATTACTTAAATTAATGTTTACTTATTTCAATTAAATATAATAAATATTTTCTTCAATTGCGTGTTTATTTAACAATTGTTTTTGAGGTATTTCATTATTTTCTTTGTATATATTTTATTTTAATTGAATTTATTAGTTATAAATATTTAAATATAATAATTAATTTCATTATCTCTTTACTTTACTACTTAATTCGTTTTTGATTTAGTGATTGGTTTAGTAATTGAAACATTCAATAATATTTGTGATAATTAATAAAATCAATTTCATAGTGATTTATTTCTTTGTTATTAATAATATATTTGAATTTTACTCAATTATTTTAAATGTGTTGATCGTTTTTTTTTTATATTAAATTCTATCTTATTTAAATTTGAACCTATTAATTTTATTTTATTTGTTTTAATTGCGTACGTTAAAAGTTTAGTATTTCTTTATTTATTTATAAATTAGTTTGTTTCTTGTAATTGATTATTTAGTTGGGAAAAACGAAATAATTTTTATATATTTCAATTTATGCAATTGTTTATTTAATATTAATTAATTTCATTTAACAGTTCATTATTTTCCCACCTGTTATTAAATATTTTTAAATTTTATATTTGCTTATTAAATAT
The DNA here is from genome assembly GCF_004354385.1 of Drosophila innubila. Taxonomy (NCBI): domain Eukaryota; kingdom Metazoa; phylum Arthropoda; class Insecta; order Diptera; family Drosophilidae; genus Drosophila; species Drosophila innubila. The sequence goes on along the minus strand of NW_022995372.1, from coordinate 2,720,945 downwards.
TTATTTTTAATTTAGTTATTTTATAATTATTATATAATTTATATTTGTTTAACTAATTAATTTTTATATTTTCGAATTATGTTTATTATTTGAGTTGATGATAGATTCTTCCGGCTGTACTTACATTGAGATTGGGGGTCTGTGGGTTCTCGAGTTGCAACTCCTTCTTGGCGTTGAGTGTGCCCAGCTTTGTGTTGACACTGAGCTTGTCCGGATGCGCACCGTTGCCCGTGTCGACGCTTTGGGATCGAACCCGCATGATCAGTGCCTTTTTGACGGTGTCTATGAAGCGGGTTCCCGCATTGCCCCCGCCTCCGCCGCCGCCGCCACTCTCCGACTTGGGTGTGTCGGGGGTGGGGCTGCCCGCCAACGTCTGGGAGAGATCGGCGCCAAGAAAATCGCGCGTTTTCTCCTTCAGCTCCTCGACGAGATTCTGGAGCAGAGAGGTGCGAGTGCGCAGCTCCAGCTTGGCGAACTTCTCGGCCTTGTAGCAGGCATTCTCCGCATTGATCAGCTTGGTGAGCAGGAACTCCTTGAACTCCTGACCCTTGCGGAAGACCGCCGGACTGGGCAGCGTGGGACCAAAGAAGGGCACATCATCCCGTGCGGTCACACTGACCTTGTAGCGGGTGTGGGGAGTGTTCGGCTCCAGGGGCTGTACCACAATGAAGGCGTGCAGAAAGTGGCTGGCTATCATGTCCGGCGAGAAGGGTGTATTCGTCTCCTGGAACACAATGGCCACAATGTCATTGCCAATGTGTCGCTTGCGCTGCAGCTGCTGTGGATCGCCCTCCGTGTGTGGCAGCAATGTGGACACATGGAACATTATCTCACGCTCCTTGAACACCTCATAGACAGCCGTATCCCCAGTGTGTCCATTCTGTATATCCAATCCGCCCCTGTAGCCCTTGTGCTCCTTCAAACGTATGCGCTGGCCGAGCACATCGAGAAACTCCTCAAATGCCGGCGATGTCTGTTGATTGCCAAAGAGCTCCTCCTCGGTGGTCTGACCGTATCTCTGATACAGCACACCAAACTTGAAGTGGGAGACGAGCACATGCTCATCATACACACTGATCAATTGCGATGCCTTGGGACACAGCACGGGCATAAAGTTATCCACCTGAATCTGTTCGTTCAACAGTCGCACCATTTTCGCCGGACTCGGCGTTGCTCCCAAACAGGAGACGGGAATCTGCTCATGCATTGTTCCCGTACGCAGACGCAACAGGATTCGCATGTGCTCCTGATTCGCCACATTCTCCGTTTTGATCGAAATGAGCACCGGGCCCAACTGATCGTCATGGCCAACGAGATTGGAGTGCTCCCGGGCCGCATAGAAGCGTCTATAGCACTTGGCCGTGTCATCTGTCTCGAATTTGGCCATCCAAGTGGTCTGTGGCAACTGCGGATTGCCGCGTGCATCAAAGGTGCACTCGTGCTCGGTGCCATCGAGCCAATAGCCACCATGAATGGGCAACAGGATCATCGGATATGGCGACGGCTTGGACAGGGCATCCTCGAGCAAACGCTGCGAGGCGGGAATCGCGGAGACAATCGATGAGTTCGATGACATTGACGATTGCGACTGATAGTGGTGGCCATTCGATAACAATTGTCCGCCCGTTGCACTCACCACACCGCTCAGTTGCGGTGATGCTGGCGTCGAACTCGATGCGGATCCCGAAACTGAGCTGCTCGAGTGATTCATCGAGTGACGCAATGTGGCTCGTGATCCCGAATGTTGTAGTCCTCCTCCTACTCCTCCTGCTCCTCCCACTCCTGTTCCATTGTGACCCGCATCGTGTGGTGAATGCGGTTGTGGCACACGCTCCTCACCTCCGCCATTGCTGCCACGATGATTCTGCAAGAGACAGAGAGAGAAATTGAAAAAATTAATATCACCTGACAGTTATAGAGCAAAGTGTGATCAACTGTGAGAGACCCATACATCACAAATTTTATTTTTTATAGTCCAATAAATATTATTTACTGATTTTCACCAAAAAGTCTTAAAAAAAATCTTAGATTTTAATCGCAATAATAATTTAAAAAAAAATTTTTTTTTTTTAATAATAGAATACTAAACATTTTTTTTGTAGATTTTAATAATACAACCCTTACATAACAGTTTTTACTTACTAAACTCTAATAAATATTATTTGCTGATTTTCATCAAGTTGTCTTGAAAAAATCCTTATATTTAGATTTAAATACAAACTAAATTAAGTTTCAATTTTTCTTTTAAGCCTTGGTCCAAAACATATTATTTGTTGATTTTTATATAATAACCCTTACATTGCAGTTTTTATTAATTATAATCTAATAAATATTATTTGTTGTTTACTTTCAAAAAAATCATATAAAAATCCTCTTTATTCGAAATAACAAAATCTTCTAAATTTATAAATCGATCTTTATGAAATTTTCAGTATGCATTGAGACTACAATAATTATCAAGTGTGCCAAAATTCAAGTCTCCAGCATTGGAATTGCGTTATTTCTTTGTTTTTTTTTTTCAGGAACCTACATTCCAAATTGCCACAAACTTAAAAGCCCTTTGTACGCTTTGAATATTGGGTCTACACGTAACTAGCTTTCTGTGTGGGATTAGCTTATGTCATGTAGCAGTCGACTGCATTATAATTTCATGCAATTATCGTGCTCCCCTCCACTACACTCCCCTATACTCCTGCCCCTCTAGGGACACCGCTCCCTCCGTTTGAGGCATGATTGGATAATAGCAGGCCAAGTTTGGAGGCTGCCTTGCAATTTTGTTGGCTCACAACAAATATGAGAGCATGTGGGCGAGATTTGTGGCTGAATTTAGACCCAGAAGGGAGAGGAAGAGGGAAAGGGAAAGGAAGAGGCAGAGAGAGAGGAACTCTAGCAAAGGGATATTTTTTTTGATTGCATTAAACCAACATGTTGCAACATTTATGTAGATTTAACATGAGCGCGAACAGAAACAGAAATACGTAGAAATAGCGTAACACCAAGGAGGGAGAGAAAGCGAGACAGAGAGACCAAAAGAGAGACAGAGGTGGAGACTTAATTTTTCTTTTATCATTAAGCCAACATTTTGATTTGACATGACTGCAAACAGAAACAGAGAAAGATACACAAGAATAAAAAGTCCTGGCGCCAGTTTTAGCTTTTGTCTAGTCGCAGTTACTCCCTAAAAAGAGAGAGAAAGAGGGATAGGAGCGACAGAAACAGAGACAGTCCCTTCCCGCACTCTGTTCACATATTAAAAAGTTCTTTTATTTCCTTAGTATTTCATTTTCCATTTGTCTGTTTGGCCAGCTTGCAACTTGCTGGCTTGCAGCCAAATGTGGCACGTAACGCGAAACTGGGAACACAAAAAGGTTACACTGGGTTGTTGGGGGGGTTAACTTTTTATTCTTTTCGGGTTCATCGATAGTTCGTGCCTTGATTTAATAGTCTGCTAGCTGCCAATTGCAACTGCTGTTAAGTAATGTGAACTAAGGATGTGAAAAGAAAATAATGGATAGGAAAACCTAAAAAAAGGAAAAAAAAATTAGCCCAGCTTCTAAAGATCTTGAAAGACTTGATACAGCTAGAAACAAGAGTTATAAGATGCAAGATTTAAAAGAAAAACTAATAGTTATTTTGGGAAAAAGAAACAATTAATAAAAAGATCTTAAAATTCAGAAATCGGCACTTAAAAAATTGCGATTAAGAACTGAATAAATTCTCCAATTAATAGATAGATTACTTTTAGAAAGACCCAAGATCTTAGCTATTTTTAAGAAAAGACCGAACTATTCTCAGTTTATAAATTTAATTTATTCCTTCTTTAAGTCAGGGCAAAAAAAAAGGTGAAAGAAGATTTTAAAAGTTGAAATCTGAATTGTCACATTTTTGAAAGCTACAAGGCCAAACCAGTATTCATTATAATTATAATCAAAGTATTCAAAACTGAGCAATAGCACTCAAAACTGAAGGTCAGCCCTTCAATAGTTTGTTTGTGAATCAATTTGAATTTTATTGGTGCAAACGAACTTTTGAATTGAGTGCAATTTAAATGCAGTTTAGTGCACAATTTGTGGCTCACTAATGAGTTGCATTGTGAATGCATTCAAAATAGCATTCACATTGAAACGAATGCACTCAATTTAAATAAAATGTGTCTAAATTTATGCAAATGTTGCAATGTAAAATACGAAATAGAAATTCATGTAACAATTGTGGGGAATTAATAAATTTGTGGTAACCCGAGACGTGTCAAGGGTGGGCAATAAGAGGGGGGTTGGGGGGTGTAGGGGTCAGGGGTAGTACTGTTTAAACGGGAATTGGTCTTGCTGGTTCGTCACACGCTTAGTTGGCTTCATTTGTTGGTGTCTTTATTCCCAGTTTTATTTTCATTCCCATTCCAAGTAGATAAACAGATGGATAAACAGTTTTGCGACTATTTGTCTGGGTTTGGCTATTTAAACAGGGAGGGCGAAGGGTCGGAGGGAAGTATGACTCATAAAATGAGCAAAACTTAATTTTCTTTTATCAGTGTTGTCTTTTTTTTGGGGAAGTAAGGGAAAACTCATGCTTAATTGAACGAAGGGAATGTGTCAAGATATGTCGAGAGTTTAATTTGAAGAGATTTATTTGACAGGGAGGGGGAAGCTGGCAGCAGGGAAGGGAAGTGTCTAATTAAAAACGCATTGCTCCACAAAAAATATACCTAATTGAAGAAGAAGAGCTAGACCCAAGAGTATTAAGAACAAGCAAAAGAAATTCTAAAAAATATAAAAATATCTAACAAATTATGAGTACTCATGGAAAGCATAACGAATACAAGTGAATACTAGTGAATAAAACGAAAACTACAACAAAGACAAATGATGATCTCTCAATGAACATGATAATGATGATCATTATAAATAATGTTGTGGTTTTTTTTCTACAACTTTATGGCGTTTGTGCCGATTCTCTGATTCTCTAGAACTTAAGAGGATTACATGGAAGGCGAGAAAAGTGTTACGAGCTCAAAGAATGACAATGTGACGCTGACTTTAGGCCATATGGCTTGTTTCGAGGTTACTGGGCTAGAGGGGGGACTATGGGCACAAAAGGGAGGCAGGGAGAGCGTTGCCAGACAGGCAACAACCCCTTGAGAAACGAGACTCACATCGAACACAGGCCATCAAATCTGAAGACGATTTTGCATAAAAGTCGAAGGGCATGTTGATGTTGCTTCTCCCCCCCCCACTCTGTTTCCACCCCTGCCCCAGTTCTTGCCACATGTGTTGCAAATCCTGTGAGTGAGACGCCAACGTCAACAACAAAAGTTGTTTGCGTTGTTGTTGTTGTTGTTGTTGTTGCTTCAAGTGCAGGGCCTCGTCATTAAAAATGTGCATTTTGCATTTTGATTTCTTTTTTTCTGACTTTTTTTTTGCTGCGGGGGCGTTGAAATCTTTAGCTGCCACAAAATGAAAACAAAGTATAATAGCAGAGGCAGACAGCTAAAGGTGGAGAGGGGGAAGAAAGTGCCTGGAGAGGGGAGGGGTAGATTGGGGGCTGAGAACAAGGCACAATGCACAGGAAGCTGTTTTGTTATTTTGTCTGAGTGCAAAGTTTGACAGTCCGCAGTGCTTGTCAAACTTGTGAGAGCACAGGAAGTTGGGTTTTGAATATTTTTGTCATAATGCCAAGAATTTGTGGAAAAAAAAATATAAGGAATATTAGTTAAGGAATTTAACAAAAGGATTGAATCCAATAAATTAAACTAGCAATTTTTTAATTAGATAAAATATTTACATTCCAACAAATGCACAGTTAGGCGGTTAGTGACTCTCAAACCACTTGATAGTTACTCTCAAATGTTGCGTGTGTTTCATAACTTATGCAACGCACATTTCGCCCCAGCAACTTGAAAGTGTGGCACACAAAAAATAAAAAAAAAAGAAGAAAAATAAAAAGAGTTGCAAGTAACTCAAATGATTGATAGACGTTGGGTTAAAGGAGGGAGGGAAGCGAGAAACGGGGCACGACGCACGTGCAAAGTGGCAACTTCAAGTTACAAACTCAAACTCAAAACTCAAACTCTTGGCCAAAGACAGAGTTTGTCGCTATAAGCCGAATTCAACCCACACTTCCCCCTTGACATGATTTATGTTTTGCGCCTGTGACAAACACGTTGTTGTTATTGTTGTTGTCTCTACTGAAGCACAAAATGATAAAAAATACTTATATATTTTTTTGATTTGTATTTGTAACTTGTAAAGATATTTTAAATCAAAGTCGCATAAATCAAGCTGGCTGGCAAATAAATCAAACTGTCAGTGCAGCTCAAACTGCATAAATAGTAAGAAACTTGGGTGCATTACAAAATGATAAATGCATTTTATATGCAAGCAATATCGCCAGAGATCTGTCACAGTGTTGAAAAAGAAATATAAATATTTTAAAATATACCACAATATTTGATGAATTTTATTTAGATATTTCTCTTTATAAAATATCTGAAAAAAAAAATAATTGGCTTGTATTTATTAACACTGAATTTTAACTAGCATAAATGGTACAGTTACTCACAGTGTTGCCATCTAAGAAGAATATCTTATTTTCCATTATTTTAGAAATCTTTTCACAGAACTTTAAATCTTTTCTATTAAGAAAACTTTGACTTTGATAGAATAAATGATTAAGTTCTTGTTTTTACCAATACTGTTAACTTTTACAGTATAGCCAACGATGCAGAATATTTAGTAAATTAAACATAGAACGCTGAATAAAATATATGTGTTTTTGTAGTTAGAAAATTTTCTTAATTATTTTTAATTTATGGGTTTTTTGTAACTGCCGTTGCACGTGAGTTGATTACCAAAAAAAAAAAAAAAGCCCAAGTTAAAAACGCTTTCACAAAGTCAATTAACACACATATTTACATATAGTTATGTATGTGTCTGTACTATATGTGTACTTATATAGGGTTTTATGCTCAGTTACAGTTCTTATCGTCTTCATTCTCGCAGCTCATTAAAAGATTGGCTATAAAACTAGCCCAGAAATCAGTTGAAGCATTCGAAATTCCAAGAAAAATATTTTATATGGTTTTTGTTTCTCAAGTGCAATGAGAGTGCGCTCAATCCAACAGAGTAGTGGAAAAACCAGCGGAAAATGGCAGTCAATAAAAGCTGACAGTATATACAGTTTGACATGCATTGCTCGTTTATTATTTTTTACAAAAATACGCCACTTAAGGCAACTTGTCTCGGTTGTTGTTGCTGTTTTTATTGTGTGCGACAATTTTATTAGCCAAAAAAAGCGAAAGGCACCAAATATGGAAAACAACAATAACTTAATTGAAATAAAAAAAAAAATGTCAAGTTGCCGAATTAAATGTTAAGTTATGCAAGTTGCTGATTGATTTTCAAATGCTATAATTACTTAATAAACATTTTGTTGTGCTGCTCGCTAAAAATAGCTGCTGTTTGAAAATAATATTTAAATTTTGAAATTGTTGCAACTTTGGTCTTAATTGCCACTGCAACAATGCGTTGCATGTCACAACTTTGACCCAATTTGTGCGCAATGAACCTCAACACAAAAATTTGCATAATTAAGAGGGTCTTCATCTTTATACCTGTCTTACTCTTTCACTCTGCTTTGCTCTCTTTCTTCATTTTTTTCCACTTCGTGTGTAGCATAAAATTAGTTGCAATCATTTGATTAAAAGAAAGAAAGACTGAAATAATAAAGTTAAAGTACTCTCACGCCCACGGGCAAGCACTAAAAAAGAAGAAGAAAATGAAGTAAGAAAAAAATTAAAACCAGAAGCGGAACCCTCAACCCTGAACCGAACCACACCGAAGCGAACCGAACCGAACCCAGGTTGACTTGACACGTCATCTTTTTCTTTGTCATGCTTCTCTGCGCTGTTAAACTCTGGGAAGCAACTGCCTCTCAAACTGTGCCACAGTGGTTAACACATGCTCTAAAATTGTTTCAAAATTCAGCACTTGCAATTTAAAAAGTTTTGAGATAACAAAATGCTAGATATTGGAAAACATTTAAAAATTGTATACAATAATTTCTAAACAATAGCTACTTTATTTATAATAAAAAAATGAATTTTTTTATAAGACTAGTATATTATTGATAAGAATTTTAAAATAATATTTTCATTAAATTCACTTTGTTCAATGTAGATGAGAATGATTTATAAAAATCTAAATTCAATTTTATAGTTATGTTTCTTTTATTTAAGAAAAAAATGCTAGGCTTCTAAAGGATTTTTTTTTAAAACTTGTTTTCTATATTATTTAAAAAAAAAGGCCATAAATCAGTTGCTAAAAAACGTTTTAATGGTGCAATCTGTTTTCTTTAAGTTATATAAGCACTTTTAATTGACATAGGCATTTAAAATACTTGCACCACTGTGCCTTATTTATTTAACTGTCGTCGGACTTATTTCAATGACTCTTGGCCCTTTTTTTTCTTATTTTATTAGGCTGCCTGCGCATGTGCATTGAAGCTGCGCCGTCCGTGTTTCCACTTGGCTGCACAAACCGTAGGGCGACTTTTAGCTTTGACTCCGTGTTGCAAGTAGCGCGTTGCAAGCGACTTTGAGGTGGCAAGGCGGCAGTCGTTGTTGTAAGTTGCGCATTTAAATTACAAACAGCTGACAAAAGTTGCCGCCAGCTCTGTTGGCTGTTGCCCAATCTTGGCAGCCGACTTTTCTCTGTCTTTCCCCTCCCTCTTCCCTGCCTCTTGCCATCTCTCTTTCCACTCTCCCTATCATCTTTCCCCCTGCCTTTTGTGGCTATTGTTGAGCTGCTTTCCCGCTGCGCTTCGTTTGCTTTTCTCATAAAATAATTGCGCGTGTGATGAAGTTGATCCACGATAGAGGGAAGACTCCTCTCCCCCCTCTCTCTTCCACTCTCTTCACTCTTCTATTCCCTCTGCTTCCTCTGAGAAGTCAATGGCAGTCATGGCAAACAAAATAAAGGAAAGACTTTTGGCTTTCAACTGAAATTAAGAGACGTCAACGTTGTAGTTCTTCCTCCCTCTTCTTCTGCTGCTTCTTTCTCTCTTATTTGTCCCACGTTCTTCTGCCCCTGAGAATTTGGCAACGAAGCGTGAAACATGAAGAACAACAACCACAACAACAACAATTATAACAACGCTGATGTTGTTAACGTTTTGACTTCTTCCTAGAAGTCGACTCAACTTGTAGCCCAAAAGGCAGAATTGAGCTGTCTAAACTTGTAATCTACATAAAGAGCAGCAGAAAGAGTGGGGAGAAAGAGTGGGGAGCAAGAGAAGCGGGAGGAAGTCTATTACCTGACAACGCTTACTGAGAATTTTGTTAGCCAGCAAATTCCTTGATATTACATACAGCTGTCACAACTTTGGCAACTCTGGCAACATCATCATCATCATTATCATTAACTTGTTGTCTTACAGTTTTAATTACACAGCTGCCACACAATTAGTGCTCAGCCACGCCCCCTTTTTTGTAGCCCCCTCTCACTCTTTTTCTTAATGTTTAATATTGATTTAACAAGAATAGTAGCATAAATAGAATTATTTGGAACGCGTCGCTGTTTACTTGGCCCAAACAAGCATCATTGATGGCATTGGCAACCCTACAACGCAACCCTGCCCGCACATTTTGTGGTGCAACGGGGTCAGTGCAAGAACTCAAGTGACTCTTCAGGTGCATCTCTCTCATCTTTTTTCTTCTGTTTTTTTTGGCCCTGAGCCTTTTTGACGTCAATGCGTTTAACACTGTCTGCTAAAAGTGTGTGCACACTAGAGCTGCAAGTGTTTGTTGTGTGTATGAGTTGTCTAATTCTAAATAAATTCAAAAAATTCAATTGTTAAATTTAAATTAAACCTAAGCACATTTACCAACTTTCTAAAGAAAAATGAAAATTATTAACTAAAATATTACAGTGTTGCCTAACGAAACAAAGCATAGAAACATAATTAAACTCAAGCTGAAAACTAATTCTAAAATATTTACTATAGAATTTCTTAAGCTAAACTTCTTAAAAAATTTCTTAACACAGCTCTCCGATTGTAGAGTTGAATAAATACTTTGAAAAAATAAAAATATTTGCTGTTTATGGAAAATATGTACAGCAATTTAATATGATCTTAAAAATCTTATGTGGAATTCTATAAGCTCTGTTCTTTTTAAACCCTAATACTAATACCTTAAAACGTGCTTACTAAAAAAATATAGAAATTAAATTAGAGCCTGAGCTATTTTATGAGTGATTTTATTCAAGTTTTATTATTTATATTTAATATAGATATAAAAATTATTTTAAGAAATTGTAAATAAGAGTTTAATTTTTATTTTATTCCTTTATTATTTATTTTTGTAGAATACCCAATTAGAAATATATTTTTTTATATTCATAGACAGTTTTATTCTAACAAATTTTGTATTTTAAGTCATAACTCTTGCTTCTGATCTTAGTTTTTTTGGTTGACAGCTTTTATGACATTCTCTGCTCTAGTTTTCTAACTGTGCACATCCCTAGTGGACACACACACACACACACAGTTATCCTGTAGTAGCTGCCACTATTTTTTTTTTGGATTGATTTATGCCTTTTGAACATAGAGATTTACTCTCGTTGTCTTTTGTCGGACCACCCGCAGTCTCCGCTGAAATTTAGTCTACATTCAATCTTTTTTTTTTTGTAGCTGTATCTATGGCTGCTAATGTATCTGTATCTGTTGATGTAGCTGTAGCTGTATCCGTATCTGTATATGTATCTGTATCTGTGCATATGTATAACTCGTATGTATCTCACTTTTTGCATATTCGCGTTGGCTTTTTCGTTTTCTTCTCATTTTTCGGCTGTGTTTTTAATGTGGGTCAACGCACGTCCGTCTCCTCAAATCTTCCTCACTTCTCACACACTTTTCCTTCTACTTCTTCTTCTCCATTTTTAGCTGCTGCTCAACAGTTGCACATCGTTTGTCTTGTTCATTTGCAACTGTCGCTTTGTGACTGTCAAACTGTAAGCTGCAGCGACAATTGCCACAGATTACTTATGCATTTATTTACGCGTCTTTTTTGCGCTGTATTTTTAGCAAATGAATGCCCACAAGTGAGTGTGACCCCTCCCTCTCTGTCTCACTCTTTCTATACCCCTCTCTCTCTCACTGTCTTTCCCTGTCTCTATCTTCAGCGACCTCCAGTCTCGGCGCCATTGGGATTTATATTGGTTGCATTATGAGTACAAATGGATCGAACGAATGAAGAAGCCAGACACTTTATAAAGAAAAGGCAAAATGTGGGGGAAGGAGAGGAGTAAAAAGAATAGGGGACAGCCAGTTGTTGACTTATTTATATGAAGATGAAATGATATCGTCTGTGGCGTCTACATAAATCTGTAAAAGACGCTCTAAAACTATTTGATTCCTCTCATTTCAATAGTGATTTTGTAGCTGCTGACTCAGTTCAATACTGGAAAGGGGGAGAGAGAAGAAGGGATAGGAAAAGGAGTAGGGGAAAGTGTGCTCCTGACTCATCTGCTTTCTACGTGTAAAAGTTTGAAGATAAAAGCCAGACATTATTAAAATTTAAGAAAAAAAGTGAAAAATAAAAGTCACAAAATAATAAAAAAAAAAGGAAATACAAGGAAATACAAGGAAATAGTTAAAAAATGTAATTAATTTGAATAAATATTAAGTAAAGTCTTTTGCTTAAAAAAAGTTATATAAAGAGCAAATAGATTCAAAAAAAAAGAAAACATAAATATAAGTTACGTCAATTTTTAAATATATAAGAAATGTAAGTAACAAATTTTTCTTTTTAAATTTTCAAAAAAAGCAGCTATGCGAGAAAAAAATTGCTTAAAAAAAATATTTTGAATTGAGAAGATGAAGGAGAAGTTAAGATCCTTTAAAAGCAAATAAGGGAGAAGGAGAAGCTAGTTTATTTAAAATAAAGATGAAGAAATATAGCAAATTGATTAAAACAAATAAGCAAATGAAGTAGATAATTTAGAATAAAATAAATATATAGAAAAAGCCAGCTGTTCCAGAGAAAGAAGCAAATAAAAACAAATTGATAAAAAATTAAGAAAAAATACTTAGAAGCGATTAAATTTAAATAAAGATGCAGAAAAAGAAAATTGATAAAAAGAAAGCACAAAAAATAGGAGAAGCCGATTGTGTTAAGAAAATGAAGAAGAAAGAGCAGCAAATGCAATGCAAGAAAGAAGATAATGGAGAAGAGAATTATGAAGATTGCCGTTTTTGAACCGCAATAAACAGAAAGATTTAACAAATTGCTATAAATACCAGACTAAACATTGTTGCATAGTAATAATCAATAAATTAACAGCGCATCAAATTAACAAGCCAAGTTAACAAAATAACAACAACAACAACTAGAGAGCATAAACAATTATTGCAACAAGTTGAGGCACGCAATGCGAAGCTAAGAAATGCGAAATACAACAAGAAAATACTCTACAGTGAGTGCAATCAATCAATGCACACACACACACACATACATAGAGTAAGTGGAATAGATTGGCATGTTGCATGTGGCACTGCAATTAAAATGGAAAATTGAAAACAAAATAAAAAGAAAACAGACCGAAAAACGATTGCAGCGACTTTTGACAGTCAACTGATAACTGCCACAACAATATTAATAATAATAACAACAATAACAACAACAACTAGCCGCAAATTGGCTCAAAGTGAAATGCAAACAAAACCAAAAAAACAAAACCGAAAAAAAGAAATGTTGAGCAATGAGCAAAAACCCCGAAAAATGGTTGTTTGGTCAGCGAAAATAAAAAAAAACGCTAAAAGCAAATAGATAAATATATATAACTGTTTAACTGTAGTATATATATATATATGTAATGTTTACTATGCAATGCAGTCAACACTTTCAACATTACAACAACAATTGCATGATTCACGTTGCTTTTGGGTGCGTTTCTACAGTTTGACAGTCACTGTCGCAACTTTCTTTTTACGAAATTTTTATGAAGAAACTCGCCAAGAAGCAGCCAAAATAAAATACAATCAGAGAAAAAAACAAAGCTAAAGACAACAAAAAGTAGGCGTGGCTGTCGTGGGCGTATTAACAATTTGTTGGTGTTATTTTTTAGACATTTTCTCAGTGCACCTAATGAATTTTTTATATCAGTTTTTTTTTTGTTAAGACAACATTTGATTTAGAAACCAAAGCGTTGACTTTCTTTCCCAGCTTAGAGCTTGAGGCTGTGAACTGCGGATAAAACCCCAAAAAAAAGGAAAGAAATGGCAGGGGGAAAAAACCGGAACCAGCATTTGTATCTGTATCTTAAGTATCTGTATCTTGCCAGCTGACGACTGTATCTGTATCTCGTTTGTTGTCTCTATCTCAAGCTTATTATAATTTGTTTTATTTTTTTTTTACACGCACGCGACGTAAACTATTGTTTTTATTGTTGTTGTTGTCGTTGTTGTTGTCATAAACCTTGGTTCAACTCTTTTGTTTTTGTCTTAGTTGAATAGAATCAAACTGGAAAAATTTCAATTAGCAGATAGAGAGAGATAGAAACCATGGAATCTCAGATTTTTATTATTAATTGAACTATAGTCAAGGTTTTCTATGATTATTATTATTATTATTCATCAATGTTGTTGTTGCTGTTGATCTGCAAAGTAATGAATTTTTACATATGTGATAGATCGCTTAACATGGCAAATGAGGTCAAGTGAGCTGAAATGATCATTATTATAATGCTGATGATCATTATGACTAGTTGTTGTGGCTCAAAAAGCACTGAATCAAAGTGACAAGTGATGAATATGAATTTTTATTTTTCGAGATTATACAAAGATTGAAACCAAAAGCCACAAGAATTCAGAGTTTTGAGCAATGCCAAATGAAAAGATTTACCAACAAAGATTAAGAAAAGAGTTTGGTTTGAAGGAATAACCAGAAAAGTGACTCAAAAAAATACGTTTTGTTACTATAACTAGTGCCGTGGTACAGAATTTTCATGCATGAAAGAATGCATGACAAGAATTTTTGCTCTTTTCGAATCTAGAAGTAGAAAAATCACCAAAACTAACATTTTTATTTTATATTTCATAAATTAATTATTAAGAAAACAATACAACTAAAAATTTAATTATTTTTAACTCAATAATGTGCGTTTTGATGCTGTAACTAGTACCGAACTACATACTTTTTCATGCATGAAAGAATGTATACCAATAACTGTTGCGCTTTTATACTCTAGCTTTAATATAAAATAGAAAAATCAATAAAATCTATCGTTTCTATTTTATTAATAACAAAATCAACTATAAATTTATAAAATTAAATATTTTTGACTCAATAAAGTGTCATTTGATGCTGTAACTAGTGCCAAACCACTGACTTTTTCATGCATGAAAGAATGCATGCCAATAACCGTTGTTCTTTAAAGTAATACGAGTAAACTGAGTACATTCTAGCCATTCTACTAAATAGAGAACTCAATGAGAATTGCCTTTTTGCAAACTTTATCACACATGAAATAACACTTGATATTATAAGAAGTGCCTTCAGAATGGACTGCTGTTGACTTTGCTTTTAGCCTTGGCTTAGTTGTTAGCTTACATTTTGATGACTTGCTGAAACTTTCAATGCAACTGCACAGCCAAAGAGTGATGAAGAGGGGCATAGAGAGTGCAAGAGAGAGGGAAGATAACGTCTTGGATTTCTAATGCCCCCCGTTGGCTGATCTGTTTACACAAAGCCTAAGCTTCAATGATCTTAAATGCAACTGCAACTTGACTTGGACTCGTATTGTGGCGACTCGACTTACAGTAAGCCAAAACTGACAAAACCAGTTAACTGTTTTGCGTTGACTCAACTTTCAGTTTTTTGTTGGGTAGGAAAAATGACAAGCGGAAAACATTGCTTACATTGGCGTACTTGGCGGAATGGCAAACAAATTATATAAATTAGCAAATAAATTATTGAGTTTGAGGCGTGGTTAGCGTTAGAAAGGGAAGGAGAGAAAGGGAGAGTCCCTCTCTGTCTTTCATGGTAATTCCATTAGCATACCAATAAAACTTCTAGGAGTTATTATGACATTATTTGTCAGTTGTCTGTTAACTCTTTTATTCTTTTCTTTGCGCCTGACTTTTTATTGCTTTTCCCAACTGATCGTAGATTAGCCAAGTCCCAGACGTGATTCTTAAATAATGTAGACTTGGTTTGTTTCAACTCTTCTTCTACTTGAATTAAATCAGCATCAGAATCTGAATTGGAATTAGAATTAGAATCAAATGTATTGTGTTCTTTCAACTTAACTGCTTTAGTGCCGTTGCTTTGTTTATTTGCTGTTAACTGTTGTTCTGCTTCTTCTTCTTATTTATTTTTGTTCACCTATCGACGCTTCGATGACCTTAAGTTTAATTTATGCCCGACAATAACAACAACGGCAATAAACCCCATGGCCTTGTAATGCTTCTGGGCTGGATGAAACTCGGCTGGCAACTCGCTGCATATACCCTACACTAATTAAAAAAATACTAGGGTATGCTAAAAAATTTACAAAAACTGTAACAAGTAAAAATAGAAACGCTGACTATATTTCGGTTATTTTATTTTAATTAACATTAGCTTAAATTTCACTTTTAAGAATATTGTATTAGAAAACAGTTTAGACCCATCTTTAAGCTATTTTTATTTCATATACACCATAATCTCAAATCGTAATATATTTACTCTAAATGCTGCAAGTTTTTCTAGAATCTGTTTATGTATATAAAAGTTATGAAGGAATCAATTTTATTCACTAAATTAAATTCTGAAAAATATAATACTTGGATCCTTTAAAATGCATTAATAAGTTTCCGCAAATTTTTATACTTTTCGATATTTATCTTTTTTTTATCTTAATTTAAATTTTAATCCTATTTTTATTTTTATTTCCTAGTGTAATTTTATATATTAAATTTCTTTACATAAAAAGTTTAATTTATCTTTATTAAACAGGGTATCTTTGTGTCGAGTTCTCTGGCTTATTTTAAGGCATTCTAACAAGTTTTTCTTCTGTCGAATTTTTGGCCAAAATGTTGGCTGGTATGTTGCACTCACTCTCTCTGTGGCAGGCCGGAAAAGCATTGTTTATTGTTATTGTTGGCTGCCAACTTTCGCTGCCTGAGAAAAGTTGTGTGTGTGTGAAAAGCGCGCTGTCTATGTAAATGCTCTATCTGTCTGGTTGTTGGGATTGCTGTTATTGTTGTTGTTGTTTGGCATTTGCAATAACAAGGCTATAGAAATTAGCTGACACAGAAATATATACGCAAGCCATTTGAGTGTGGCAATCAATCTGCAAAAGCCTAAAGCCCACAAGCTCCAGCTCCAATTACCACAGTTCATCCTCCTTCACCTCCCTCGCAGCTCCTCCCTGAAAACCAATTGAAGGCTGTCAAGTGAGCGGATCATTTTTGCGGAGTGCCCCAAACTTGTTTGAGATGCGCAAAATGATGATAACTCTGACATATTCATCGAGAAACGAGAGCATATCAAATGAGCTGGCAGAAACGAGTTTAAGCTCAAATAAAATAAGGCAGCCAAACAGCAAAGCAATCTCAAAGGTAACTTGGCTTAAAGTGACTGCTCAGTGCAGTCCAAACTGGGCTAATACCGCAGACAATAGCAACAACAAGTTAAAGTGGAAGCAAACAATTTGCAAGTGCAGAGCTTTAAGCTGCTTAAACTGTTGACACTTTGCGCAGCAGAAGGAGCTTACACATAAAAGCTGCTTAGGTAGATCTAAAGCTAAGCTTGCTTACGGGCAACTCTATTAAGAGTGACCATATATCAATTATAACAAACTTTTTGTTGTTTAGGAGCTTTAATCTGTCTTAATTCTAACCTTTCCTAAAAGAAGCAACAGCTTTAAGCTGCTTTATCAGCTCTACAATTAGCTTGCTTGGCTAAAACTGAATTTATAGTGACCGTAGATAAGTTTTAGTGTTGTTAAGTGTTGCAACTACATATCTTCAAACTTTACTTTTTTAGATAAAATAAATTTAGGCTAGAAAATTAGCTTCAAGCTGCTTAACTGTACCAATAGCTAGCACAGCTCACCTTAGAGTGACCAGAGCTAAGTTACAGTGTTGTAAAGTATGTGAATTCATTTATTTTTTATTAAACATTAAAAAATAAAACTGATTTTATGATTTATTATAGCTTATGACTGACGTTCTAAGCTGCTTAAGTTGTTAAAAATTTAGACTGGCTTAAGTACAATTTAATTTAGAGTGACCATAGCGGTGTTTTAGTGTTGTTAATAGTCATTGCAACTATTACGCATAAGCTTAGCTCATTCCCTGGGCATTGTAATCAAATTATATTTAGTTTAATTCTAATGAAAGTACTTAGGAAACTTCTCCACCCCTCTCCAGCCCCTTTTCGAATTAATTGCCGTGTTGTTTCATAAAGTTCGAGCCAGACGATGACCTAAGCGTTGTGAATTCCATTGCCCAGTGATGACGACTCTCCGAACAACTGAGTCTCCCATTATGGCCAAGAGCAAGTGTTGTTGTTATTGCTGTTTTTGGTGCTAGTCGCTTTGGCTAATTTGTTTAATTTTCATAAAATGCCCAAAAGAATGCGAACAAAGCGTTAACAAATTAAGGTCATTAATGGGTTAATAATGAGTGCCAAATAATAATCATATACAACAAAAAACTTCTTAGACTAATTAAATGTTGGCTTGAAAGTTTTTATCCAATTTGTCCAGTTATTGAAAGCACATTAAGCATTAGGGTCAAAACAGTGCAGTTTAAGAGCCACTGTCTTCGTTCATTGACACGCTCTGCACACAGTCAGAGCCATTAAACTGTTGACCATCTTAGTTTTAGCTTTTTTACCGCTGCCTGTGACAGTTTACGGCCATCAGGTTGACCCTTTTTTATCCGCACTTGATGGCCATTAATTTGGTTTCTTGTGGCGTGCGCCAAACGATCTTTAATCTTTAATCTGAATATGTTGTTGGTAGCTTATTCGTGTGAGTAACTGTCGCCTCTGTCTGCCTGGCTGACTGTCTGACCTTTTGACCTGGTCATAACACGTAATGAAATTATTCAACACTTCAGCGGTAAGGAACACTGCTAACTACATTTTATGACTGTAATTTCGTTTTACAACACTTTCGAGTGACATTATTCAACCCTTACTGCCTGCCTAGTGACATTAGCAACACTGTTATCTTATGCAAATTATATTTTATGACAGTAATTTCACTTGACAATACTGGCAGTAGCATTATTTGACAATATGGCTTCTCTAGTGCTATTACTAGCACTGTTAGGCACATATTATAAAAATTAGTTTCCTTTACAACACTGATAAGTGGCATTAACCAACACTCGCAACTTTAACAACAAATATTTTAACTTTTTCTACTTCTACTCTCTATTGTCGGCATTAGCAACATACATTTACCAACACTATAATTGCCTAGTACCATTACCAACACATTTTTGAAGCTAACTTCCTTTTACAGCACTTGCAAGTGGCGGTTTTTCGCACTTTTGCCTGTCTAGTAACACTCACAACCATTTTATTTAATTTTTGTGACTATATTTCTATTCTCAGACTTAAGCTTTCCTTCAACAACACTGTTTTTTGTTAAGCTGCATAACAAACACTATTTTTTTAAGGCTTTTCTCATGTTGATTTTTAAAAATTTACCGCTAAAGGTATATTGATTATTGTTGCACCTGCCACAGGATGCGGCACGTGGCAGAAGTCGAGAGAAGCCCTCAAAAGTGGCCAACCGCAAAGATATAAAATTTCAAATTAGCAGCTGCGATGAAAACTGGCAAACAGCTGCCTCCCTCTGACTTATTCTGGCCAAAAAGACGACCAAAATGTAATTAATAAATAATAAAAAAAAATGAAAACGAAAATGCTAAAAAGGAAGACAAATAAATCCCACGACTGACAACTGGCCGGAAGTATTCAATGGGCGCGTGAGACCACGAACAAAAGAAAATGAAACCAGAACGAAGACCTCGAGACCTCTAAAAATCCCCACCACCAACTGAACCACAAACGCATCCTTCCGGCTGCCAGGGAATTTGATTGAACGTCGCGCTTCCTGTGGCGACTGAAACTGAAACTGAAATTGAACCACAAATGACGTCAATTCTAGGCCAACTAATAAGCCAACATTGGGAATGAGAATGGGAGTGTGACACACATTTTATTGACAGTTTGGTTGTTTGTTATTGGGAATTGGAAATGGTATTAAATGAGTGTGGCATGAGTTGACACAAATACAGGCCAAGTGGGGCAGGTAACTTCCATCGTGTGGCAGACACAAAAACTATGATTATGATTAGCTTCGCTGCTAACTGACAATCATATTAATTATTGGGCGCAATTTCTGTTTGCTTTCCTCAACCCTCTTTACCTTACCTTTCCTGCCTGCTAATCGTGTGACGGCTCTATATATGAGCTGTTGTCATTATATACCCTTTACCCTGTATGAAAATGTACAAGAAAGGGTGTTATAACATATGTAGAGAACCACTTTGAGGCTAGAAAAATATTAAGATTTTTACATTTATTTTTCTTTCACATTTTAAGAGCTAGACACATGAAAATTTTGTATGCACTCGAAGTCTTATTTATTTTGCTGTTTTCTAATTTTCTTCAGCTAAAGAGCTAGACACACGAAATTTTATATTAAGGTTAATACCCAACTTCATATTGAATTATGTTTACCTTTTTATTCCTTGAACATGTCAAGTAGAAATTTTCTAAACTCTGAATTTTACAAAGTATGAACAATGAACTCAAAAGTAGTTTATGAATATTTTACTGGATCTAACAAAATCTGGTATATTTTATAATTTATTTTCATGTATGTTAAAATATATATTGTATTATTTGAATTATATACACATTTTATAAGTAGGAACATTAATGAGTGTCTACTGGTGTTATGTGCAGGGTAACTTTAAGTCAATTATACTCAACTACACAACTCTTTTTTGTTGTTTTTTTGCTGTCGCTGTTGTTGGTTTATAAGCCGAGTTTATTGCTTTATGGCACGACGCCCAATGCCTGCCACATGCAGTTGGCCCCAAGGATTTGCTGCATAAAACATGAGGCAAGCACTAACTGTGTGTGTATGTTGTGTGTGTGTATATGTGGGTGTATGTGTGTGTATGTTTACCCCCTCCTTGTGACAGCTGCGTAATGTAGAGCAGCAATTGCGTGTCAGCGGCAAAAGTTCAAAGTTGACGCATTTGGCAGCAACATTTGCGGCGCAATAAATCTCAAACTGTGCAACGGCATTTACAAATGCATCCCTGGGAAAAAATCAACAAGCCCAACGATAGCTTGCCACAAGAAAAAAATAACCGTCGCTAAAAGGTTGCAACTTAATCGAATTAAAGTGTCGATCGATGTTGACTTCATCGCAATTTAATTAGCCATAAATGTATTTTCTCTGATGATATGGAAATTCTGTGATGTGGCATACTCAAACAGATTTTTTTCTTGTATTTTCAACAAGTTAAGACTTAAATTTACAATGATGTGAAACAATTTTGAAGACTTAAAATGCATTTATATCAAAAACTAGATGGGCAAGAAGAATTTCTACATTATTCTCTATTTAAAAATATGCTGGAAGTATTTCTATAATGCTGTGAAAACAAAATAGAATTTAGTTTTGCTATAATATTAAACATATTTTGTATTTTTAATACCTATTCATATGTTAGGCATTTAAATCGAACAAATTGAGATGCTGGCAATATTTCCCATGCAAAAAAAGTTTATTTTTATAATTCTCAACTGGTTTGAGCTCAAGTTTTGTTTAAATTGCAAAGCTAATTTCAATTTATTGCCTAGTTTTCTGTCGCTGGGAGCTTACAGTTTGGCAAACACTGGCCAGAGGCCACACAGCAGCATTAGGCGTTTAAAAAATAGGGGAGAGAGTAGGCATTAGGGGAGCTGGGGTAAGAAAAAACCCGCTTAATGTCTGGACATGTTTAAAGTGCTGCTGGCAAGCATGCCATAAATTCTAAGACTTTTGCCAGACATTTTTATTAATGACGCAAGTCTCGAGGTTGGAGACTCGGCTTAGAACAGGTGCTGCACCAGCTGAGAGAGGGATAGAGAGTGGCTAAAGGGGGTATTACTTCCTAGCGCCCACTTCCTGACACACAACTTTGGTGCTGGCAACTGGAAACTGGCTGCAGACAACAAGAAGTGGCAAGTGGCATTGCTGACTGGACTGAGAACTTGGCTTGTTTCGATCGCTTGCATAATTAACAGAGCTACAGCAATAACAACAACAACAACAACAATTACTATGGCTAATATGCAGTTACCAATACCGTTAATACAGCGCAACGGAGACAAGAGAAAAAAACATACATTAAAAGAAAAAAGCTGAGACTCAGATTCAAACTCGAATCTCTTGACTTTTTCCCATAATCAAAGCGCAACTGCAATAAAATTTAAGACTCTTTTGTAAAAATTCCCCCCTCTATGCACAAACCCCTCTCTGCTACCATCTTCTTCACTTCATATGTGCATTGTGTTACTATTATAATTATTAGCCAGGCCATAAATTATGGGAACTCTTGGCAGGCAGACAAAAAGACAAACAGACAGGCAGCAAGACGTTGGCGTTGCCACATCGCTTAATTACCCAGCGGCCATCTAATGTGCCGCTCTTCCTTCCCCCGTTTCCCACTTCTCCTCTCCTCTCATGTGTTGACTAATGGTACAATTTTTGCTCAAGAGTCGCCATCAACGTTGAGTTCACTAAGCCCAAAAAAAAAAAAATCACTCTTTGATGATGATATTATGTTGATGTTGTTGGTACAGTAGTAATTGCCTAATTTGTTCGCACTAGAGCAATTTCTGCTTTATTGCCAGCGAGATCGTTTTAAATTTCATTTGACTTGAAATAGAAAACTCACTTTAAATGCTGTGAAAGCTCATTAAAGCTGCGTTTAATGCAATTTAGCGCACTTAAAGTGCAGTTCAGTGACTGAAAAAGTGTCAAACTAACCTTGAATTAAACGATCTAGAAATTGAATTTTTGATACTATTTTTAATCTTTTTTCAAGAGATGGGAAAGCCCATTAAAGCTTCATTATCAGTGCTTAACGACCATTAATTTATAGAACTGTCAATTTTATTTATTAGAAGATTCTGTATTAATGAATATTAATTTTTAAAAAGCTCATTAAAGCTGCAAAAGCTTATATTCAATGACTTTTCAACTGTAAGGTTGCCTTTGAACTGATTAATTTATTCTATGTCAATATAGCTTATGGTAAAAAGCTTGGAAAGCTCATTAAAGCTCATTTATGTATATTCATTATACGAAAGCTTATTAAAGCCCTAATTTTGTTGAAAAGATGATTAAAGCTGACTTCTTATCAATATATATCAACTTCAGATAATGCTCAGAAAGCTCATTAAATTTTCGCTAGCTTCAGTGCAGTGACTGCCCAACTATCAAGCTGACCTTGAACTCATTCACAAGCTGTCCATCGATCTGTCTGTCCATCGTCCACATAAATCGACTTTAAATCAATGTAAATTCTGAATAAAGCGAATGCTTGCAGCTTCATTAGCTCGTTTAGTCACCACTTTGCTTAATTAATCAAACATTTTTTTCTTAATTGCTTAATTAACAAAGCAAACCAACAACATTTCCATCCACATCCATTTTCATCGCCACTTCCAGCTTCAGGCAACAAATTGAAGGCAATTTTCCCAATAGTTTTGTGTGTGTGTGTTGCCAAACACAAAATTTGGTCTAATGCCTGCGCAAATATTTAGGCCCTGTGGCCAGATATCAACAAAGAAAAAAAATAAAAAATAAAGAACTCATTTCCGTTGGGCCATTCATCAAATGATGTCATAGCTGAGAGTCGAATCTTTTGTGTACATTCCTCCTCATAAATGTAATTAATAGTTGTCACAAACTTTATTTCCCATGCTCCGCTTCAACGGATATTCACATATTCACATGCTCGCATTCACATATACTCGGTTATTCATACGTTTAATCGAAGTCGCTACATTCTTATTCAAAATATCGCCTTACACTTTTGCGGTTTATTGGGAGCACAATATAATATTAATAATGCATTAAAAGTTGTTAAAAAAATAAAAAGAATTGCTTTAAAATGTCGTTACTTTTTAATTAAATTTAAAATTTATATCCAAATGTTTTTTTTAAGTTTGTTTGTATGATATTTGATTGAAAGAATCAACCACTGTGCGGAAGCAGAGCTTTTTCTCATTGTCAGTTGCCAGTTGATTTGATTTGGGCCCGCACTGACATGTCAAGACATGATTAAACACGTCCTAATGCCTGCTCAGTTGACGCCTGACGAGGGCCCAAGGAAATGTCTGGCAATCACAAGGGAAATTAAATCTTGGCACATCAAAAAAAAAACAAAAAAATCGATTCGCGCCTCTTGTGGCAAGTGACTTAAGTGAAAGTGAAAGTGTCGAAACAAAAGACTTAACGCTAATTATTTGCTACACCTGCCATGAACTAAACTGACCGCTTAATTCCAGTTTTTCGCAATCTCCCAAAAATTCCCAATTTCCCACTCGAAGAGTTTTGATCCGCTGGAAAACTAAGTCCAAGTGATGAGCTCTGAGCTGAGCTGAACTGAGCTCTATGAGCTGTGATACGATTGCTCTCCGTCAAACTAATCCGCTTAACATTTTTACGGTCTACGGTCTACAGTCTGCCCTCGCTGCCACGAACAGCTGCCACTTGGCAAATCCTTTTCTAATTAAATGCCATAAATTTGCCCATTTAATTTTGTCGGGAAGTGGGAAAAGGGGACATTGCATTAACTAAATTAAAAGAAATAAAAAAAAAAGAAATACAGAAAAATGACGGAAATATTATGAAACCATACCGCACTTCATTCAACTAATCCGCTTTCAGTAAAATGTGAAAAACTCTCGGAAAACTGAAGCTGCGGCATATTTCAAAAAGGTCATAGACGTGAAGATGTGAGGGAGTTTTAAATTCCTATCCAGCCTGCGAGGCATTCATCAGGCTTTTCCCATAGTTCGAGTTGTGGCCCGATTCTTGTTTACTGTGCTCTATTGAATACGAACCTGAAATGGAAAAGAAATAAGAGAAAAACATGAGCATTAGTTATAGTTTAGTCTTACAAAAGGCGTTTCCCTCCAAAAAAGAGAAAAAATAAATACGAGAAATATATGATTTTAATTTCTTTGCTTCCTCTGCATTTTCTCATTTTACTTTTTAAAAGGTTTTTGTATGAAAAAAAAAAGAGAAAGATATTTTTGCCATGTTTATTTTTTGCGAGTTTTTTCAGCGGTTTTTTTATATTGCATCGTGGGAAAATTGAGGGTTGGCAGAATTTATGTGCCTGAAAACTGCTCGCAGGCACTGTGGCAATCCCTTAAAACTGTCAGGCTAATGCGCGGTTTACATGTGTGAAAAACACAAGGAAAAGTAGGTCGACTTTTGCGCAGATTTTCACTTGCTCTTAACTGATTTGTAATGCAAATGAAGCAAACTTGGTGAACAACTAGCGCAAAAGGATGTAACTAAGTATGGAAGCAGGCAAGGAAGGAAAGAGGAAGCGGAGGGGAAGGAAAGGAAACACGCGCGAGAAAAACAACAAGCGGAAACAACAGAATAACTGAGTGTAAAACAGGGTGAAAAACTGAGGAAACAAAAGAACAAGGACGAGTAACAAGAGAAAAGGAAGAGCAAGAGATTGGCAAAGGGGAAGGAGAATGTGTTGTGCACTTGACAACAACAACAACAACGACAACAACTGATGCAGTTGCATGAGAAAATAAAGAATAAAATAAAAGGTAAAGGAACAATTCGAACCTGAGACTTGAAGCCTCTTCAGCTGACGGCAGGTGGCACTCGAGAAGAAGGACACCATAAATATTAAGTAACAGGATGTGCGTAGTGTCTGCCACATATAGATAACAGATAATAGATAACAAGCTGGACACAAGGATTCATTAGATGTTGCAGAATACGCAAACGGCACCCAAAACGGAACCTGTCGCGGAAGCCCAACTAACGAGCCAAGTCAACATGATTCTGACCCAAACGAACTGGGCCAACTGCTGTCTGCGTGTTCGTGCCACATGCATCATTAGAATTGTAACATGTGGCATGTGGCATGCCCCAGCTGCCACTGCTCTACGTTCTCCTCTCTTCTCATTCTCATTCTCCTTAAGCCAAGACAAGTGCAGCGTTGAAAGGATTTCGCAAAAATGCCTGAATTGCAATCAAAGCAAACTAAAGTCGGCTTAGAAACGAATAGAAATGAGAAACGAGAAACGAGTAGTTAAGTGTGTGATTGAATGGCAGATACTCTGTATTTTTTCAATTTAGATTTGTTGTTTATAATTCTAAAATAGATAGCTCAGATTTTTAGAGAAAAGAATGACGAAAAAGTTATACCAAAATGCAATAGAGATAGTGTTTAATAGAATTTTACAGGGTATATTACTCTTATATAAAATTCTTAAATACAATTTTAAGAAAATAATACCAAATAAATGTTTACTTGCTGAAAGCATTGTTTTAGCTTAATTATGAAATTTCTTGTGACTACATGTTACAGGGTATACTACTCTCTCAGTGGATTGCTCTGAAATTTTCAGAATTGCTAACTGACACATTCATGTGTGTAAGTACAAAATAAATTCATTTTAGCTCACATAGTTCTCGAAATATCAACATAAATAGCAAGCAACAATAGTTAGAGTTTGCTTAACTCCCAAGCGATTGCTCTGAAATTTTCAGAATAGTTACTTGACACTTTAAACTATACTCGGTCAATGTCAAAAAGTTCTCGAGATATTGAATGAAATTGCAAGCCAGTTTAGTAAAATGTTTGGGACAACTCAAAATAACAAATGTTAACAAACTCAACTATCTTTTCATGGTTTTTCTAACTATTACAGGGTATTTGGTTACTGCTAACTA
The DNA here is from genome assembly GCF_004354385.1 of Drosophila innubila. NCBI lineage: Eukaryota > Metazoa > Arthropoda > Insecta > Diptera > Drosophilidae > Drosophila > Drosophila innubila. Next base: position 2,694,951 of record NW_022995372.1, on the reverse strand, counting down.
CCATTTGGCAGCTCGCAGCTCAGTTTGAATTCGCTGAAGCCTGAAATTGTTCGACTGAGTTGCTATATAAGCTGCCCCTCTTCTCTCTGCTCTCTCAACTGGGTAATGGGTGTGCTTTGGAGTGTGTGGATTGTGTCGAGTGTGGTATTGAGTCTGGGGCGAATGCCTCGTTGCATTTAAATATTAATAAACATGGCGTGCCAAGCAAAATGCGCCAAATGCCGCGCGAACCAAATGTGAGTGCTCGGAGGCTACGTGACTTCCATGAGTCAAAACCCAACAAGAGCTGCCAGCTCTGCCTCCGACTCTGACTTGGTTTTTAGCTGCCCCGCCCCCTACGCCCTCTTATGGCTTACAGAAAGGTGTTGCCATTTTTTTCCTCTTATTTTTTTTTGCGCGCTGAACTTTGGCCAAAACGCCGCAGAGTCATGCAACATTTTTTTACTTCTACAGTTTCTGCTCTGTGGGCGCACCTTTTGGTCGTTTTGGCCATTCATTCTTGCATTCATTCAATTCACTCACTCACTCACTCAGTCAGTCACTCAGTCAGTCAGTCAATTCTCATTACTTTGTGGTCTGTGTCATGTCATAAGCTCTTTGACTACAACTACATTAAATCATAGTCGACTCTTACAGCAAAAGGGTTGAGTCTGTGGGCAGTTACCAAAGTCAAGTTACCAACTTGCCAAATGGTCAACTAGTCAGCTAGCCAACTGGGCATCCTGTTGCTTAACTCTTAACTCTTTGCTGGCGCCATCGGAAAATTACAATAACCATATGGAAAACATAACGCCCATGGCCAAAAGCATTTTTTGTGACAGGCGACATACGACAACCAACAAGATACTACAACAAAAACAACAAGCAAAATTAGTCATGTCCGTGTGGAACAAAAGTATGCGGAATTAAGCACTTCAAGTAGAAGATTGTACACTCTAAAATCTGTAGCATGAGGAAGGGAGAAAAAAATACCAAAAAATTCTCATTGATATTTCTAGTATTATTTCTAAAAGTCTCTTAATCTCAGTTACGAATTTGCTTGAGTTACAACTATAAATAATTTATTTTAAGCTAATAACAACTGTCCATAGTTTTTAAACACTGCAGATATACTTTTTAACATCATACACGTAATTATTTTTATTTTCTATATATTTTTAAAAGACTAGAAAGTTTTTATTAGAAAAGAGTTTATTTCGGCCGCAATAATAATTATTTTTAGCGATAGTACTAGCGATAGTTTTTTGTATACTCTCAATCTTTTTTTAGAAAAATGGTTTTAATTTATTCCCATTTTCTTTGAATTAGTAAACTTGATTAAAAAAATATACGAAAGCACTAAAGATTGTTTTTTCGAAAATCATATTACAAATCAGAAAGGAGACTTAACAAATTGATCAGTTGTAGTGATGTGAAAATATATATATGAATATACAAATATAATCTCAATTATATTTCTGTTCAAATAATATATATTTCTTCCCTAGGTAAATGTTTTTAAAGTTATACGATAGTAATATCGATAGTTTTTCTGTAATTTTGTTTTAAAAAAGTATTTTTCATAATAACTGCATTACCTTTATCATCTCTCTACAAAACCTTGCTGTATTTACTATCTTTTTTCAATCGTTGAGCTATTCGAATAGACTGTTCTTTCAGATAGAGTATATGCTAACTGTGGACTGCTAACTGCCAAGTTTAAACACTGAAACTAGCTGCTGATTGAGCTACAAAAAACAAATTTAAATACAGCGGGAACTACGCTATAGAGGAACATAACAAGAATATTGAAATACGACTAAAGCAGAGAGACAAAAAAAGACATTCTCAAACATTTTGCTTTTGTCTTTGGCCGCTGAATGTGGTGTGTCTGTGTGTTTATGTGTGTGTGTCTGGCTTATGACATCATGCCAACTTATTGGCGGTTTCTTGTGCACGTTGCCAAGTTGAAAAAGAGAAAAATAAAATACCCAAAAGGCAGCTGCCAATACAATGAACGATGGACAAGCTGAGCTGCAGCTGGAATTGGAATTGGGATTGGGATTGGGATTAGATGTTGGATGTGGTCAGCAAAATTGACATTTGAATGTGTTTTATAATATATGGCAATTGACAGGCTGACAGAATGGCTCGGACTCAAGTCGATCTTTCGACTCTTTCACCTGGAAGCGTTGCCATTTAAGGTACCATCAATTGGCCATAAGATTACGCAAGTTGGCTGGACGGAACTATGCATTTGGCCATAATAATATTTGTGTCTTTGTCTAGGTTTGGGGCGGAAACACATTAGGCCAAAACAAATTCTACAGTTTACGACTGCGCCATTTGCTTTAATGCTTTTATGTTTACAAGCCATTTGACCTTAGACGTCTGCCAAGCCATGTTAACAGAGCAACGAGCCAACTCGAATGAAGTCAAGTATTTGGCACAAATTCTAGACCGCCAAATGACCTTAAAAATGTGGCCGAAAACTGTAGCAAACTCAGCCAATTAGCTAAATGAAGTGTCATTTGTACTCAATCATCATAATCATTATCATTAACATCATTATCGCTGTCTACATTCGCATTCTATATATGTGGGCGTTCTCATTTGGAGGTGTGTCCACAATGGCTAAAATCAATAAACAACTTTTATCATATGCAAATAGACCTACAAACCAATTTTCCATGCCTTATCTATGTCTCTATCCGTCTCTCTCTCTCTCTCTATCCAACTCTCTTGCTGCCTCTTTTGATTCATTATTTGTTTATAGACGCCGAGATAAAGGCCCAAAGTAAGGGCCTGACTCATGGCATAATTTTTGAGTGCACTAAATAAATATTGATAACACATTTTGGGACTGCATTTGCCAAATAATGTAGCCAATCAGAGGAAAACTACAGGAAAGTCCTATTAACAACTGAAAAAACGACTTCTTTCTAACAATTCGCAAGCTGTTCTGGCAAACTAAAGAAACAAACAAATTCTATGCAAAATAAACTTTATCTTTTCTTTTTTAAATTGTTTTAAAGTTTAATTGCTTAAGAGTAGTGAATTACTGATTGAACAAGGCTTTTGCAACAATCGAATGAATTTGTGCTACTGAAGAAGAATGAAAGAAAATAATGTATTCTTTTTTTTTAATAATTCTAGAGTCAAGATACTTAAAAAAAATTAAATGCAGAAACAATATGATGTTTAATAACACTTAAGTTAAAATTTACTAATAATTCCCAAGCAGTTTAAGTCTGCAATAAATTGCCACATATTAATAGTGTATCTATAATTCTTTAGACTCCCAGATCAACTTCAGTGTCTAACAAAACTGACTCTAAAACTGTGTCTCATTAAGTTGCCAAACAGGCGCCTCGTGAAACGTGATCATTAATAAACTAAAATAAAAGCATAACAATGAAAAGGGTATCGTAAATTCAAACTTAATTATAATATTCACTAGCCATAGTAGAAAAAAAAGCAAACAAGCGAAACATTTCACATTTTGTAGATGCCTAAATGACGGCGTAAACATTTCACTCGAACACTTTTTTATGGTCCGAGTTGCGAGTAGACACAAAATTAACCGAAAAAGGAAAAATTTCCAGCGTGCGACATTGTGTAATAACAATGAAAATGGAACTGAGAATAGGGCGTGGTCAGGCCAGAAAAAATACATATATAAGAGCTGCACTTAAAAAACAATATCTAGAAATCGTAGTCGACTGGGACGTGACAACCACACATGGCTTGGTAAAAACAACAGAAAACTGAAAACAAAACCCAACAAAAAAATGCAGGTAGTTGCTGGCAATTCGTGGAAGCAACTTAAGAGGCGATTAGAGAAGGCGCCAGACATCAGGAAATAGTGGAAACATGCATCCTCAACTGTAAGGATGTGATTCAGGATTCAGCAAATTGTCTTGACTTGACTGCAAATTGATTGCAGCTCAAAGCAAAGTCAAAGCAAAACTAATTTTTAACAATTAAAGACAATCAATTTGCCAGCTGTCTGTCTTTCTCTCTGTCTCACACTCTCTCTCTCTGAAAATGTATCTGTATCTTTCAGTTTGTCAGTTGTGCAAAATTGCTGCCATTAGCAAGTGAGCGTTACATTTGTTATTCAGTTGCCATTGACATTTGAACTTGCGATTTGCGCTGATTGAACTCAAAATAGAAATAGTTACTGCCATTTAAAAAAGTATCTATAGAAATGCCACGCTTAGACAAACAAACAAAAGATACATTTAAAAAAATGTGAATCTGTTTTGACTCCAAATACCTGACAGAGTGCGTCAGATGGGAACATCAATTATAGCTATAAATTGTAGTTAATTCATTGAAATTTGATGAGAATTCCCTATACAAATATTTCCATTCAGTTATTTCGTTCAGTTTACAAAAAGTGACGACACCTTAAATTCTAAAAGTGTTCAATATTTCGGTAATAGTTTTATATAAACTATACAATTTTTCTAACAGATTGTTACAATGATTATAAAATAAAGTGCTGAAAATAAATTTATTCAATTTTCAAATAGTTACAATAATCTTGTTTAAACTTTAAACAAAAAAATTATATAAATTAAAAGTTGTTTTATTTAAATCATAGAAAATAATTAAAATTTTTCTAAATAAGTGACTTTTAACTAATTTTTTAAATTTCCTTAACATTCATGTTGATATATAAATTTTGCCAATGATTTCGTTTTCAGTAAGTTTCAAAAATAATAATATTCTAAAAATTTACACTGTTATATAATAAATTTAAATATTTGCAACTTTCAGCTAAATTATACAATTTCCTACTCACGCTCCCATACCTGACAGTTTGAAATGCGCTGTGTCATTGAGCAAAGTTGGCAATTGACTTGACTTGTTGGCTGTGGGTGGGTGGGCAGCTAACTTGGCCTAAAGCGGCAACTGTGACACACCTTGCACACTTAAACCGTCCAAACAACAAAAGGCGCTTTGTAATGTTGTTGTTAAGCAACTACAACAACAACAATAACAACAACAACAACGAAAATAATAGAAAATATTTCGTATGCCTTTCGAATTGCGAATACAAAACTGTAAACTGGTTTTCAAACGCCTCTCCAACCCCCTCCCTCCTACCACCTTTAAGCTGTCAGTCAGAAAAGTGATTTGATTTTGATTTTTTTTATACATTTTGTTGTTGTTGTTGCTGCTGCTTGGCTAATTGACCTTTTGGCTGGCATAAAATTGAATCTGCGGTTAGTTTGGCTTGTTTTTTCCAAGCCATTGGCCAGAGAGGGGGGAAAAGAGGGGAATACGTGTATGTGTAGAGAGCAAGTGTATTGTATTTGTTATTTATTTTCAAATCTCGCATGATTGAAAATTGATTTTGATTTTACTGTTTGCTAATTAAAATGAAAGTTTTATTTCATACTTCGATTTGCCAAGTGAAATTGCCTATTGCCAATCTGAAGAGCGGAAAAGAAGAGAAATTTGGGAGGGGAAACGTCTGCAAAATTGTAAATTGTTTCGCCTGGCAGGCAGAATACGAGCGAAATGCCAGCGAAATTGCAGCAACAAATTGAGAAATGTCATAGAAAGCAAATTGTTCGATTCAACAAATTGGCAAAAGGCAAATTAAACTAATTGAAATGTGAGTGCAGTCAATAAGTGCAATGATTTTCCCCCACTTGATCACATACAAAGTGAAACTCATTGAGTTGAAAGTCTGCTCGAGGCAAAGTCAAGAATTTATTTTATCAAACCGTAGCAAATGGAGAAAAGAAAACCAGTTGAGAATTCTAGCAATAGCCTGTTGTTGTCCGTTCTGCTATATTTATTGCTCTTGCATTATTTATTATTTTAATAATAAGCTATTTAATAGCCAGAGACGCACGCCAATAAAATAACTAAATTAATTATTATTTTAGCATATAATTTTTATTCTTTTTTTATTGGTAGTTAAAAGTGAAACAATTTAATTTTACTGCGTATAAATATTAACACTATAAAAGTATTTAATTTAATATTTATGCTATAATTTTATCATTTTCTTAATCCCATGATCATGTTTGAAAATCGGTTCAGTTTTAATAAAGCAATTTAACATGATTTTTAACAAAAAAAAAAGGTGTCAGAAACAAGTTTAAAGTGTTGATTTATACTATTTATGATATAAGAAATTGATTAAAAGTGAAAACTCGAGATTTAAAATTTTCAATTTTCAAAATTCCAAAGGGGGGACCTTAGCATCGAAATCGAGATTTAGAGAAAAATAATTTTTTTTACGAATTAAATAAAATTTGAATGCAGAATGAATTTAAAGGCCAAACCATGATCAAAATGACATTCCGTTTGAAAATCGGTTTAGTTTTGACAAAGTTATGAGAATTTGAAGATGGTCAGACTTTGTATCTAGCAACTTTAGAAGTCAAAATTTTTGTTCAATTTGACATGATCTTTAACAAAAAAATGAAAGGTGTCAGACTTTAGACCATAATAAATTAATTTTTAAAATAGTTTTTAAAACAACAAATTTGAGTTTAGTTTTATTTCCATCACTTTAAGTATATCAGTATTAATGGAGCTACACAGTTTTAAAGCCATTGCCAATGAATACATTAGTCTAAGCACAGTTGTAGACTCATGTGCAATTTGTATTTATCTTGTTTTTTTTTGTACATTTTTTTATTACATAAGCGTCAACTTTTTTTTAAGCTGTGCTGTCTGTTTACCGTGTACAACAAAATACAGCAACAGCAATTACAACAATAAAATAACTTGTTCATTAAGCACGAGAACTGCAAGCACTTCAAGTCAAATGTTTGTAAATAAAACTCGTTTAAAAACGAGAAGAAAACAAATTATTGTAGTTGCTGCTGCGGTCATGTAAATTTTTAGTTAATAGCACAAGTTTTTCATCAGCACGCTGAATAACAAAATAATAAATACATAAACAATAAAGTAGAGAAATAAAAGAGCTGCAAAAATAAAACTGACAGAGTGGAAAAAGTGAAAAAATGTTTAGTTATGGCAAATATTTAATCATAGTAGTTGCCCAATCATTGAAACAGGTTGCAGGCAGCAGTTATGCGTATGCAACACAATGTGGCATATAAATCAACGCTTCAAATATTAATTACAAGTCAAATGCCATTGCCAGATGTTCATGTTGTGGCTCTGTCAGAGGGGGAAACCGAAGGGAGGAGGAATACGCCCCCATGCTTAAGGGCCGCAAGACACTTGCAGCTGCCACCAACTGCGGTTGCAGCCACAACAGGCGGTGGCAACAGCTGCTGCTCCAGCAACAGTGGCATGAAAGTTTTCTTCAATTTTATTTTTTCTGGGTCAGCAACGCATTGAAAACAAACAAACAAACGACAACAACATTTTTTAAAAGAGACTGCGACTGCAACTGAGAAGCTGTGGCAACAAAAGAAAAGAAAAAAACAGCCGCAAAATGATTCTCCATTTGCGATAAGCAACGATTCAACGAGGCAACTACGTGGCGTATGCGCAATGTGGCCAAGTGAAGCCAACTTGGCCAGCTTGGCCCACAAAATGTGTAGACGAGCAAATTATGATACACATGGCTCAGATTACAAAAAAAATAAAATCAAGTAAGTACATGCGTTATAATCATGCGCACGACTAAAAGTTACCCCTTACTTTATGATTCTATTTTTAAAATACATTATAAATATTAATAAAATAACTAATTGTATTTTGGAATCTTAAACTGCAACATTAGTGCATAATATTAGTGAATTGAAGGACAATAATAAAACAAAATGTTAAACTTTATAAAAAATATTCTATCTTAAAAAAATTTAAAATAGTCTAAAACTTAAAACAGCCATAACTAAAGTTAGATTTAATGAATCTCAAAAGCGATTTAGTGAAATTATAGACAATAATCAGAGTAAATTATAACCATCAATAAGAATATTCTATCTTAAAAAATGTCGGTTTAATTGAATTTGTTCTCATCAAAAATATGAATAGCTTACAATTACAATACTCTCTTTTAGTCTACGACTAAAGGGTATAAGCTCACATAAAAAGAGCTAGCTAGAGAACTGGCCAAAGTCAAAGACCGAGTCTGTGTTGAGTTGGCTAATACTCGTACTTGTAGCCGGGTTGGCAAACGCTTCTCTTCTGACCCAAATCGCTGCATTCCAAGCGACGACAAAACTAGCAACTAACAGCTTGCAACTTGCCACTTGCAACCTGCCACATAGTCACATTTAGCACACAACATATCGAATCACAGCTCAAATTATATTGAGAGAAAAACAGAAACAAAAAAAATCTAAAGCCGACAGCCAATTATGTTAATTGATACTCAAATTCAAGACTAGGCTCAGTAAAGCTGCTAATTAAGCGCAAAAAATAGAAGAACAAAGCAAAAAAAAAAAAAAAAAACTCGAGGGAAAACAACAACAACAAGGCAAATTAGTTTGTCAACAGCGACAAAAAAAAATGAGCTAACAAAATGACAAGGTTTTCAGTTTGGGCAATTTGGCGGTATTTTAACTATTGATTCAGCTGTTGCCGCCGCCAATTTAGGCCGCTCTAATAGATACATATACATGCCAGATATAGATACAAAGATACAGTCACAATAGGTGCTAACAGCAAACACAGATAAAGATACAATTTGCCAATTTATTTCAAAGTCTTATGGCGGGCAGATAAGAGAAATATGTAAATAAAATGGTAGGAGCAAATATGATAATAAATGCATAAAGGAAGAATGGAGTCTAAAATGGAAGTAGTATTGTAAATAAAACAAATAAAATTTATATAGTTGAAAGAATAAACTTTAAATTAAAGTAAGAACTGTTTAGTTTATTTTTTGGCTTATATTTATGAATTGTTTCAGGGTAATTGAAATAAGAAAATATATTTTTTCAAGCTTGATCAATTTAACTGTCTTTTGAATAATGTGAATGTTGTTCCAATGGATCGTGTCTGAATGTCTCGCAGTTTGTATATAAAACATTTTATAAATTGCTTTGCGACAGTTTCAGCCAAAAATTTCAACAACAACTTCGACACGATTCTCAGAAGTTTTTTTTGTTTAGTTTTTCTTGATTCTAATTCGAATGCGAATATATTTTTTTTTGTTTTATATTTTGTTGTGGCTGTTTGTTTTTTTTTTTTTTAAGTACTCAATTTGGGTCAATAACATTTGGCAACTTCAATGCGTTGCCAGCAAATAGAAAAACACAATAAGGCAGCCAAGTTCTGTGTAAAGGCCAACAGCAACAACAACAACAACAATGGCCACCACAAAGTAATTGTACAAAAATAATTAAAAATAATTTACAGAAAATTTAACTTTGGCTATTTTTGTAATGATTCTTTTTTTCTGTATGCGGTTTGCAGCCAGCAGCTAAAATTGTGGTTAAACTAAAATAAATTATGCGGGAACGAGTCATCATTATAATGCCTATATATACACATATATATAAACTGTTGATTTGGAAATATTTCAAGCGAAAGTGTAACAAATTTGTCAAAAGTTGCCAAAGTTTGTTTTTGGAATTTTTTAATTATGAATAATAGAGTGAAAATTTCAATAATAAAAAAAAACTGAAAATAATCAAGAGAATATTTAGCTGTTTGGTTGCTGTTGTTGTTGTGTTGAAAAGTGAAACAACTTTTACTTTTCGTTGACAAAAGAGGCCGCTACACAGCTACAGATACTCAGATACAGATACAGATGCAGCTAAAGATACAGATACAGAAATAAACACAAAACTCGAGACAGACCAGTGACAAATTCTTAAGACGAGTGAAACTTTGTGTAACTGTAACTTGAAGTCAATTTGCATTTGTGTGTGTGTGTGTAAAAAGTATATGTGAGTGTGTGTTTAGATATTTCTGTAAACATTTCATAATTATTTAAACGTAGCGTGGGCCTTTGTTGATCTATAAACAAACGCTATTTGCATAAACGATAGAAATACGATAGTTGATAGATATATATAAACGATAGTTCCCTTTTATCTTCTAGTATTTCGCCATAATACTTTACACATACTATTTGTCAACTGTTGACAGAGAAACTGTCGCAATTTTGGCAGCTCACAATTTGTCAATTCAAAATAAAAAATAAAAAACGTTTTCCAGCGTGAAAATGTGAAAATGTCTTGACTTATAAATAGGAACACAGCTGCCGCCACACTGTTAAATACATAAGTGTTTAATCAAAAAAGAAAAAAAAATAAATAAAAAACTAATATTGCGATAAAATAGAGGTCGCACTGTATAAACAAAGTATTTCTTATCGTGGCGGCCTCGCTGTTAAATATTGTTTAAATAAAAAGAGAAATTTTGGAAAATAAATGATATGTGTATGGCGTAGAGAAGTTAGAATACCCTTTAAGCTATTTTCGTCTGTTCTAAAAGCAATTAATCAACTAACGTGTAGAAATGTGTTTAAGCTAGAATATCCCTCATATTCAAGAGAAAAATCATCAATTTAACCAAAGAAATGTGGTTAATTAGTTGAGTTATTGTTGCTTTAAAATAGAGCAAAAAAAAAAGAACAATGATTAATCTAAAATAACTTGAAAACAAAGAGAAATGGTAGAAATTAATGAAAACTGTTAGCGTGTGAAAAACTATTTCACTATTTAGCTGTTATAATAGCTATAGATTGAGTTATAACAATCAAATGTATCCTAAATGATTCAAATTAACTTAAATTTCATAGGTACCAAATTTGATAAGATTATTTTCCATAATAAGCTTTAGAACTGAACTTTAAGTATAAGTTTGCCAACAAAAAAACATAAATATTTTTCTTGTATTGATTCTATTTTCTCTTTTACCTTTTCCAAAGGTGTACAGATTGTAACAAATATGATATACCAGAAGGAATGAGTTATTTTAAATGAAAACAATAGTTTTCCAACTAATGTTTTGATAGTTATATGATATGGTAGGCATTTATTATTATTAAAAATTTATATTTACTGCTTACTCAACCAGTCATAACTTTGTGATGTAATTCACAAGGTATAGCAAATATAATACACAACAAAGAAAAGTCTCTAATGAATAGAAAACAATATATTTTCATTTGTTTATGACAATAGTTATATGATCTAAGTAAAATGGCTATCAATTTTTTCACAGCTGTTGCTTAAGAGTTAATATACTCTCTTCTTAGTATCTTTACAGGGTATAACAAAGCAAAGTCAAACAAGTATATTATATCAATTTGACTGTGCAAATAAAAATGAAAACAAGACGAGTCCAAGGCAGACCTTTCTCAAAAGTATAGATATGATGTGATATGATATGCTAAAGTATAATATGAGTACTCCTATGATATGGCAGCTGACTTATCTGGTATCTGTGGTATCTGGCCTGATAAGTGATTGCATTTGTTTGGTTTTTGCTGACGCTTGCCTCACTTTGGGCCATGTTAAGGTAGCTACCGTAAAGCAACAACTCGTGTTGCTTGTTTAATTAATAGCGCTTGCTTATGAGTACCCCTACCCACTGTTTCCACCTTTTTCCCCATTCAAACACAACTCCAACAAAATGTTTATAAAGAATTGTTGTCATTGTCTTCAGTTTGCTTCTCGTTTTCTTCCCATTTATACGCAATTTCATTTCTTTGCAACAATGCAGGCAGGCAACGGTTGTCATTGTCATTACACAACACCAACAGTAACAACAACAACAATAACAACAAATTACTAGTTGTTGCTGTTAGCTTCGGATTTGATTTTCATGCCGCATTGTCATCACATTTTGCTGTCGCATTCACAATAACTGAGCATGCTATCTGAATATACATACGAGTATGTATCTGTGACTACGAGTACTCAAAGTATTCACTTTAGACTCATGACAACAATTGTCTGCCATTGTCTATGGCCTTGGAATGAATGCGACAAACTCCGTGTAAGTTTATTGCAAATTTCATTTTATTTTGATGAAATACGTTTAAGAAATTGCATAAAAGATATTCCCAAATAACTGTTGACATGCCTGAACGAATCTTAGTATTATACAAATTAAAAAAAAAAAAAAACACTTTCCACATCATTTTTTGTCAGTCAACAATGACTTGTTTATTTGATTTTTTAAATAATAAATAAATAATGATAACTTTGATGTAATTTCCCTTTTAAGAAACTTTCCTTCATTTTTAATGCATTTCTTTTTATCAGCTTTTACATGTCTTTCCTTTTCTTTCCAGCAGTCTATTAAATAATCCTAAAATTTAATTTCCTTTTTCACATATATTTTCTGTGGATTTTCTTTTTTTATAATAATAATACTTTGATAAAATAATTACTGAATAATCCTATTATTTATACTTTTCATTTTATTTTGCTTAAAATAAATGTCTTTATGACTTACTATTTTTCATAGATTTTCATAACATAAGTGGAAAATCTGAATAAATTCTCCTTAAAGATCTCTTTATCTTTCTTTTCCTTTTCCCCATAAGCTGTGAATGCTATCTTATAAAATATTGATTTACATTGTGAATGATCCTAACTATGATTCACTTTGGTTTATTCCTTAACTGATATCTTTTAAAAGAAGTATTTGTTTAATTTTCCTTACATAAAACTATTCTCTTACTTTTCTCTTATCTTTTCTGCCCTTTACAAGCTGTCAATATTATCCATTTGTTTTCCTGCTGTTTGTTATGTTGAAAGATGATTCTAGAAATAGTCCAGTCCTATATCCATTCACTCTCTTTCTCTCGCTTATCTCTCTGCGAGTTGAATCAATGGAGTACCTGCAGTTGAGTTCTATCTATAGCTATCGATCAGTTGACCTTATCTGATTGTACACAGTTCCTTTACCTACTTCTATCTTCCACTCTTCCACTTCCACTCGAATTGAAATTCATTGTAGGTCTCGTTTTGTTGCCCTTCGGTTGGCTTTTAATCAGTCTGAGGCAATGCATAATAATCATCATTATCATTGTCATTACGATTACAAGCATTGCTATGTGTGTGAGTGTGAGTCTGCGTGTGTGAGTATGTGTGTGAGTGTTTGTGAGTACTCCCCAACATTAATTTTTATGCTCGTAAAGCAGTAGGCATACAAAATGTAAACTGCAAAACTGGCAACTGCAAAATGCATATCCGGTCGCTATGGCAAGGAAGTGATGGAGGCGACTCCAGAGAAGGAGAAGAAGAAGGAGGAGTAGAAGTAGGGAAAATGAAAGAGTCAAGGATTGCCATGGACTGCCATGAATCACTAACTAACTAACCAGAGCCAGAGTCGCAGGCAGACACAGATACAAAATGAGTTGCAGCATTGCCTCATTGTTGCCTCCTTCTCTCTCTCTCTCTCTCTCTGCTCTCCCCACTGCAAACTGACAGAGAAGAGGAGTAGAAGCAGCAACTGGCGAGGGTAAAGGGGAGAACTCGGCGCATTAATCGCCGGCCATTATGCAAGACACGCGCCTGCGGCAAGCAAATGCAATCCATATGTATAAAGTAATATTTTGCACTCAAAGAAAATAAATATTTGAAACATTTTAGAAATGCAAATATAGTGTTATTTTTTTTTTTTAAATAAATATACAAACGCTCACAAAAATAATTTCTGTTATATAAGTCTCTTTAAAAAAAAAACGTTTTTAAACTTTCAGAAAATTTATTTTCATACTATTTAATTTTTTGTAATAATAAATTTTTAAAAATAAATTATTTAATAAGTGTCATATAACGGATCGACTCATTTCTAGCTTTAAAAAAACCTTTTTATTTATTCACTCACTTTATATATTTGGTATTTATAATGATTGGCCTAATTTCTAGTTGTAACAAAACATTTTTATTTATTCAGAATTATTGTTCATGTATATAGCACTGAATTTGTTTTAAACTTGCCATGACAGTTAAAAAATATGTATAAAATTCTTTAAAATATTTTTGTTCAGTTTAGATAAATTACCTTCTTGAAAAATGATTTCTGAAATATGAAAAGTCCTTTTCTGCAAAAAATCATTTAACTATTCAGAAAAGCTTGCCTTATTAACTTTGTTTTTTTTTTAAATAATTGACGTTTATAGTAGAGGGCAGAGTTTCTAGATTATAGAAAATATTTTGTTTTGGTTAGGAATTATTGTATTATTTTGTATAATAGGCCCACTTTTTTTTAGGAGTGTAGAAGAGAAGGCAACCTATTCATGACATGTCTAGGTGGCAATGGCTATGAGACTCTGTATGCCACACGTCGTCAGTTACATAGCTCCCAGACCATTTAAGGGCAGTCTCACCAAACAACGACAACAGCAACGACAACGACAACAACGCCGACGACAAAAAGCGAAAGCGTTTTCAAGACGCAGACCTTGACGCGGGTTTTTCAACTTCGATTTGCCCAGCTGCGAATGAATATTTCGAGTACTCGAGTACCTTTTTGGTCCCTACACACACACATATGACACACACACTCAGCAGGAAGTCGGGTTTGTCCTCAAGTGGAAACCTTGACATCAAAGTGGGCAACGTCATAAATTTCCATTTCTATTTCCCAGCCATGTGTTGAGTAAGAACGCGAGACCGCAAAAAAAAGCAACAAAATATATAGAAAAACAGCTGAGATGTTCACATTATTAGTAGGCCGCCCATAAAGTATCTGACAGATACAGATACCAAAAAAAAAAAACAAAACAGCCGAAAAGTGACTGCTAAGCGGCAGCCAAAATGACGGCAAAAGTGCCGCCAAAAAAACGTGGGCGAAATGAAAGGAAAATCGAATATCAAAAGTAGCTATAGATTTGTGTTGGAAAGTGAAATAAATTTAAATATGAATAAGTACGTATATGAATATGAATGCGCGTATTTTCATTGGTATTCATAGAGGATTCCCCAACTGCTAACTAAGCTGTTGTGCACAAAAGATACACAAGTTAGCAAAAGATACAAATGTATCTGCAAGTGTGATGCTACGCTGTGACTATGACGAATACTAATACTATTTTTTGACTATTGTGATTTATTTGTAAAAAGTCTGGAAATAAAAAGAAAAACAATATATTTGGAAAATAAATTCAAATGTACAATTTTAAATGTAAACTAATAGAGCTTACAAAATAATTGTGATTTTCTAACAACAAGTTTTGGATGAATCACAATTTTTGGAATACCTCCGAGACTTTAAAGGTTTACAATATGATACTAATAAAAAAACTCTTTATGTGTAAAGTTTTAATAAGAAATATACTTAATATTTTGTTTAAATAATTGTTTTTACAGACTACAAATTATAAATGTTTAAATTAAAATTTAATTTGTGCTAAAATTATTTGTCTACTGTCTATTTGGTCTACTGCTTTTTAGTTGACTTTGAATAAATAAATAATAGAATATAAGGTGTTGATAGTTGTTAAGCATTTAGGCCAAAAGCCAGAAATAATTTTGTTAATTGGAGCGTGCGATCAAATTGGAACTTTAAATTGTTTTTTTTTTTTTTTTAATTCTAACAAAAGTCTAATTCAAGTCGAAAATTGTCCAGGCGAAAGTTGGCAAAGATTATAACTTTAGAGAGTACGAGAGGAGAGAAGAAGAGAAAGAGAGGGCAGGAGAAGTAAAAGTGCGTAGGCAAAAGAATCGCATAATGGACACATAATGATGATGAATGTGTAATCTTCATAATGATCTAAACAAAATGATGATTGCAGGCAAACGACGCTTTCGCTCTGACTGAGTTGTGGATGTTGTTGTGGAACGTATGCTGAAGTTGTGGATGCTATTCTCAAGTGATTTATGCGATTTGTGTCAATGTCTCTGCCGCATTTTTATTTTTTTCTCTCTCAATTTTATTTTTGGTTTTCCAATCACTTTTGTTAACTGTTGTTGCTGTTGCGGCTTCCTAACAAATTGCCTGAAAATTCTTTTGTGTGTATGTTTGTGTGTGTGTGTGTGTGAAAGGTCACACATTCAGGCATATATAAGTAGGTAGAAGGGAAAGAGTAGAAAAAGACGAGAGCACACATTAAATAACAAATACTTGTGTTATCAGTCAAACGTTTGAAATTGCTGTTGTTGTTGTTGCTGTTGAGTTTATTTAAATTAAGCAACTCCATACACACACACATGCACACACACACACACACTTAGCGACAGCATTTTTATGTAAATTACAATAAAAATTGGTATTAAAATTTATATATAAAAAATGCGTTGAGCGGTTCATTGATAAGACAAATGATCCAATAAATGAATCCACGCATAACAGTTGCTCTGAAACTGTAGACGGTCTGTTAAGCTGTAGTTCTGTTAGACAGTGACTATAAAAACTGTTAAAACTGTTCCCTTAATTTCATAAGCAAAGTGTCAACTCAAGAGTTGTTCTAGAATTTACAGAACTAAGATACAATGTGTTCAAAAAAGATAGCTAACAAAAAATAGCAAAAATATTATTAAAAGTGCTTACAACATTTAAATGTTTTATGTATAATATAATACTATACCACAAATATAAATGTTTGGTTTTTCCCGAATAGATATTTTCCACAATGAATTGTTTATATTCTTAAATATAAAAAATTCTACAAATCTCAATGAAAAGTAATGATAATTTTTTTATATTTATTTATTTATTCTGCTATTATACAATATAGACAGACACTGCTAAGAACGCAGCTTGCTTTATTTTTGGACATCGCCCACACCAGTTGCTCTAGAACTGTAACACGTTTGTGACTCAAGTTCATGAAGTGCGAGAACAACAACGCCAATTACAACGCCCAAATTGCATTTAATTAATGAAATTGTATCGCCAAACACAACCCACACACACATACACACTCGCTTACACACACCAAATATACACAACAGACACCAATGTCGCCAGTTTAGCGAATTTAATGCTAGATCTTATAAAATTCAAGACAAATATTGAAAGAAAATATATTTTCATTTATTTGTGTTTATTTCTTATATTTTTAGCCTTTTTGTTAACATTTTGTTTTTTATTTTTTTCTTTAAATACTAATTCTACTTTTTAGAATTTGTTAATAAATTGTTGGATATTCCCAGATTTTTACTTTTATTTTGAAATATTTCATGTTTATTTATATCTTTTCAGTTTAAAATTTATTTTATTTTCAATTTAAATTATCTATATTTTAATTGTTAATTCAAATTATTAATATTTTATTTTTCAATTTAAATTGTTTATGTGTTAATTTGTAATTTGAATCAATTTTTCATAATTTTATTTTGTTTAAAATTTTAAATTACGTTTGATCCACTGTTGACATTAAATAAAACACATTTTTTTGTTTATTTTTGTTTTATATTATTTGAATTTGATTTCTTGTTATGTGTAGCATTTATTTATATTTTGTTTTATATTTTATTAAATTAGATATAATATGGAAGGGAGTACTAGCAACTAAACAATTGGGATCTGTAGCTTTTTTTTATATTTTTAATTTGTTTTTATATTTTTGAAGGATTTTAATTTGATTTCTTTTGTGGTCCAGCTTTTTAGAACTGCCAAAAAAAAATGTGGCTTCACTGTTAGACACACCTTAACAACTTACCTCTCTATGATTGTTGTTGTTGTTAATGTTGTTGTTGTGGTTGTGGTGATACTGCTGACTGTTGTTGTTGTTGCTGCTGCTGTTGCTGTTGTTGTTGTTTGTATGTTGTGCTGCTGAGCCCGATGACGATGACGACGACGACATTCGCGATCCGGGCAGATCGCGCCACCTTAACACCCCCATGACCGCCTGACGCACCCAACGCCTCTCACCCCCTTCGCTATAAAATGCCACCTTCGCTGTTGTTGTTCCTGTTGCTGTTGTTGTTGTTGTTCTTGCAGTTTAGGCAGCAGTTGCTATTGTTGTTGTGGACGGCATTGATTTTAGACAAAATTTAGAGAGCAAGCTTTTTTATTTGTTGTTGTAGGCGTGTAAACTCCAGTAATTGTTAAAAATTCTATAATTGATTTATTTATGTTTGAAATATATTTTTTTTTAATTTTTATATTATTTTATTGAGTTTTCTTAATTTTAAAACTCTTTTTTATTGCATTTCGTTGAATTTAAAATCTTTTCAAGCTGCAGTAATTGTTATAAATTAGAATTTATTTGTTTTTTATTTTTCTACAGCATTTTTCTTTAAATAATTTATTTTTTCAAATTTTTATTGCTTTTTTTTTAATTTAAAGATCCTTTTAAATTATTTGCTTTTTGCTGCCGCATTCATACAACTTATTATGACTGTTGTTGTTGTTATGTGTTTTTTTGCGTTTGTTTTGCACGTCGTTCAACTCGTTTGGCGAGTTTTTTTGTTTATTTTTTTTTTTGGTTATTTTGTGTGCACACACTCTCTCACACACACAGTGGCTGTCAAACTGTAACGGCTGCTACTTTCCAAGCTGGGCTGGGAGAACTGAGCTTTTTATGCAAATTACTCGCAATTCGCAAATCTCTAAGCAAATATTTTCACTTGGCTCAAAGATGTTTTATTTTTGTCAGACAAATGCAACAAAGATACATAGATAAAACACAAGACACACGCACAGATAAATATATATATTTTTAAAATTTCTGTTGTTGTTGCTATTGCTGTTGCATGGAGAAGAAACGTTGCAACTGCAGCTGCATTTGATTTCCCAAATTTAAAAATAGCTCGCGTGCGTTTTTATTTGTTTTGAATTTGTAACGAACAACGAACCGAAAACGACGACGGCGACGACGTCTGCTAACGGCAATTCGCCCAAGTTAAAATTACAGACGAAGACAAGACAAAAAACAGACACAACCGAACCGGAGCACGCGTCCGCTTCGTATGACAACAATAACAGCGCTGCTAACCGCATGTTAAGCGTGCGGCAGCATTACATGTCAAACGTTCTCTGAGAGCGCGCTTAACAGTGGCTGAGCAGCTCATGCGAGCATAACAGTAAGTTGCAACTGTTAGTGTTAGGTAAAATTTGCAGAGCAAGAAATGTTATTGTCTGCGACTGGGCCTGAAGTTGCGTGCGTTAGAGCGAGATAAACATAGCGCATGGCGCGTAAACCAAATATTCAAATTGAGCTTGTCAAATCGTTTTCATTTTTTTTATATATAATATTAACAAGAAACTACGCAATTTATTTATAGCGTAAAAATATTACGATAAATCTTAACTCTGAAAACAACATTGTATAATGCGGGCAATATATGCGTAAATTTGTAGCGAATTATAAATGTGTGATAAGAAGACTTTGGATATTTTTGGTTTTTCCACAAAACGTCACAGCTGGTTCAAGAGAAACATGCTCTGTACAGATATATGTATATATTATCGTATATATAAAAGATTTATGTACTATTCCCATTTGACCTTGGCATTCAAGTCATAAAACGACTTGACAACAAATTAATTAGCCCAAAATTTGAAATTATAAACTAAAGAAATGTTAAAAGAAAACAACAAAAAAATAACATATTTATTTTTAATTTAAAAAAAAAACTCACGTATTACAATTCTTATTGTTGTTGTTGTCATTGTGGTTGTTTATAATTGTATATATTTATATATACAGTAAGCGAGAGAGAGAAAGAGTGAGAAATATAGAGTGATAAAGAAATTGTGAGAAATCAAAGCAGAAAGACATTGGCGTTTAATTTTTCAAATTCTCATATTCGTATAAAGAGATTAATGAGTTTCAAAATACATTAAATATCGTTGTTACAGGTCATGATAATGAAATTATTAAAATATGTCTCTATTGGCCGTATCATCATAACGGCTCTTTTTAGGGAGTAATGGGGACCTCGAAATTGCATCCAATGAATGCCCTTATTAAATGTGGTCTCATTATATCTTCCCGCCAGATTGCTGTAAGAATTCAAAACAATAAGCAAAGATTCAAAAAAAAAAAAAGAAAAATATTATCATTATACCTGAGATGACAAACATAGTCGTGATACCACCAGGCGCCAAGGGATCTCTCAGCGCAGTTGTGAGTGGGAACATTATCATTATCCCTATCAAATGTGGTAAATTTACTGCCACAATGATATTTAAGTGAATTGCCAGCATTTCCTCTATATCCGTTTAGACTGCGCAATTCGTATTGTTCATCCTCATTGCCAACTACAAAACCTTCATAATTTGCAAACGTTTCACTTCCCTCAAAATCCTCGAGAAGAATGAGTAACTCTTGATTTCTATAACTTGTTAGTGAATGTATTTTATCCAAGCCTAAAAAGAACTCGCCACTCAGATTGCCGAATCCATTTTTATATTCAGTCCAATTTCGATAGAAATCTACACTGCCGTCCATTCTCCTCAAAATCACGGTCCATCCTCCTCCCCGAGTTTCCGCATCGCAGGCAACTTTAAAGGGTTGACTTTTATTAAAGGTGGGAAGCTGTACTTCATAGATCCCATTAGACTTGGCCTCTAAGCAATTATCTTTCTCACTAGTCAAAGCATAATATTAATTTATTTGAAGTATTTTAAGTAATTATCTTAGAACACTTACATAAACTTGGTTGTTGTTGATACATTTAAATTCGTCTCATTTTCGGTATGTGGTTTTCCACTAGAGAACGAATTTAATGTACTTATAACAAAAATAAAACAAATAATTTTCAGCAACATTTTGCGACTGTTCTTCACTGACCGACAAAGTAGACTGACTGAGTCGAAAATTTCAATAAAACGAAGAAAATAATTCTTAAAAGTCTTATATGATTAGTAAAAATACTATATACGCATGTGCCGACTATATCCACATAAATTAAGCGTTATATATAAAAATTTCCAGATTTTGTTTATCTGTGGTTAAGACGTTGAGTCGTTTGAAAAATTTTAAAGTAAACATATTTTTATATGTTTATATATACATATAATATATTATAAATAAAAGATACAAAATTTTTTGGTTTTTCACGCAGTTTTTAAAGATTTTTTTTCACTTAGAAAAATAAAAAGCAATTCGATTGTAAAATTATGTGTTATGTATTTTGACAAAAATTATAATGATGATGTTGGTAAGGATGATGATGATGATGGTGATGATGATGATAATGATGATGATGATAAAAAGCCGCATTAAAATGAGGCCTTAAAACTACAGCTTTAAAATTAGTTGTAAACTAAAGATTTAGAAGAAGTTGTTGTTGTGGTTGCACTTGATGTTGATGTTGTTGTAGTAGTTGTTGTTGCTGCTGTCAGACAGACGGCAATCAACAACGAAGTCAGCGAAGCAGCAACAAGGCAAACAACAGTGAAAAACCTCAGTAGGAGTGTAAAGAGGGGAGCGGTGAACTGAGGGGAGTTAGAGAAAAGGCAGGGGAAAGACAGAGGGAGAGAGGGAGAGGGAGAGTGGTTGGTGGGAGCGCCTTGAAGCCAACGTCAACGTCAAAGCCACAAAATGTTGCACAGACTAAAATCAACAGGCAAAAAAGCGAATGGACAAAAGGAAAATAGTTTAAAGTGCCATTGTTTAAATATCAAGCAGGTGCAAGAGAGAGAGAGAGAGAGAGTGGGAGAGAGAAAGAGAAAGAGAATGGGATGGGAAGAGGAATACCGCAAGTAAAGCAAAGTTCGGCTAATAACGGCAAAAGATTTGCCAAACTTGCGACAGTAAACATGAAAAAGATGAAGAAGACGTGCAACAAGCGGAAAATAATTATAAATTTTATAAGTGCAACAGGCAGAAAAGAGAGAGAGAGAGAGAGAGAGAGAGAGAGAGAGAGAGAGAGGGATGAAAAGGGTAGAAAGCATAGGTGGATCATAGAACAAGTGTTGGGAGTTTTATCTATAGTTGCATCTGTTTCTATAGAATACACTGAAATAAATATAGATGCACAACTCAAATTCTTGTCTCAAAACTAAGAATTTAGCGTTTAAAATGACGCTAAGAAGGTATAGAATATAAAGAATGCTATGATAATGAGAATTTACATCAGATATTTATATATTTTGACACTAGCACACAAAATTATTGGCACATTAAGTCATTTTAATTAGACCACATTTTTTCGACTTTTATATTTTTTTTTAAATTTTTGTAAACAAATACTTTTCTCGATTACTAAAGTAATTAAAAAAAATTGTATTTAGTTATTTGTATTATTTTAAAAATGTAGTATTAAAATTGTGATTTTTAAATTTTTTGTTTAAGTCGAATATGGTTGGTTTTATTGAACCGTAATTTTTAAGCAGTGTAGACTAGCTAAGAAATAAACATTGCTCTTTTATTTGTCAGCTAATTTAATAAATTTTAAGTATTATATAGATTTTTTAACACTTAAAAATTTGTTCAGTTTAGTCTAAGAGGTAAACATTGCACATTTATTTTTTCTTAAGACAAATAAATATATTTTAAATATATAATAAGATCTATTTCAGACGAATATTCTAGATTTTAAGAGACTTTATTTTTGTCAGTGTAGTCCACCTAAGAGATAAGCATCGCACATTTATTTTGTTGCAAGTGTATGTGTGTGTGTGTGAATGCAACTCATTTTGATGCAAAAACTAAGAACCGAGAACTGAGAACTGAGAACTGTGGGAGTTGCAGATGATGATGATGATGATAATGATGTGGTAGATGATGATGATGATGATGAACCAAAAGACAGACGTCGTTGCGGCTGACGACCATGGCAATTAACAACTTCAACGTTCGTTGCATGCCACCTTGCCACATTCCCTTCCCCTCCCTCTCTCTATCTCTCTCTGTATTGCCACAGTGGCAAACAAATTGCAAGCGGAACATAGAAATACATATAAGCACTCACACACACAGTTTTAAACAAACGGTTGCATGTTGCATGTGGCAGCTTCTAATGTGGCACTTGGACTGGCGATAATGTGGCAGCAACGGCAGCGTGAAAAATATGCAAGAATAACTAAAGAAAACAACTAAAACAACCAAAATAAAAAAGCTCAAGTTAAATTTTTATTATGCAAAGGGAAAGAGAGGGTAGAAAAAGGGGAGAAAGGGCGGCAAGAGGCAGTTGAGGCATGACAAAAAGTGGCATAAATTTTAGCGACTTAGTGCAGAGACAATGAAACCACAGCGGCGGCCTGTTTCCGCCACAAAAGATACAGAAAAGGTAGCAAAAGATACAAATGTATCTGCAAGTGTGTGTGCTACATTTAAATGTATCTCGCAACGTTTTTTGGACTTAATTAGGCGCCAAACAGCTGCGAGCTAAATCCAACAAATAATGGGCAATGAAGGGGAAAAGAAAAAAGGAAAGAGAGTGAAACAGATGAGAAGAAGAGAGATAGAAAATGGAGAAAAGTAGTTGAAAAAAGCAAGGACAAAAGCGAATGCCAACACACACTATATTAGCCCGAAAGTATGCAATGGAAATAAATGGAAAAGGCGTATGCAGCAATGCGGCATTTGGTGGCATGCAACGTGTACAGTTTCACAAGCACTGTGCTACCCAATGCAATTTAACAACTTGTGCAAACATAATTTTTGTTTAATACTTGAATAAAAAAGGAGCAACTATATGTGGCATGCCTCATGTTGCTTGCAGACTACTTGCAACTTCAACCTAGTTTGGCACGCCGAAGCCCGCATAAAAGTTTTAAAAGGCACAACTTGTGCCCCGCATTTTGTGGCAGCAAAAAAATAAAAAAGGAGGCAACTTGCAAGCACTTTGAGAGAAAAGTTTGCAATGAAATTTCTTGAGAAAACTAAATTAAAATTTGTTAAGATTTCGACAAGTGGCTGCTTGAGAGAGAGATAGAGACAGGGAATAAGAGAAGATGAATAAGAAGGAGGAGGAAATGATTTTAAATGTGGCAATCATCAAGTGCTGTGTCACACTGGGGGCCACCTCTTGTTCGTTTTGCGAAGCTTTTTTTGGCGCCACCTTTTGATTCTGGTGACAACATTTATTGCGCGATTTAAAGCGCCATCTAGAGTTATCAGTGGCAACTCAATATTAACTTTCGAAAGCGCTATCTAGCTAGACTTGCGGTAACTAAAATGCGCGTTCGCTGACAGCTTCTCCGCATTCTCAACTGGTGGCGCTATTTTCAGCGCCCTCTGTTAAACTGTACACTAACTGCAGCTTGCTTAATATGACAGTTGCCAAGCAGCTACACATAGCGGCGCCACTGTGCAATGTTAACTAGCAGCGGCTTACAAGTGAGGAGCAGCGTGTGGAGCAGCCTTAGCGCTCTATAGGGCACGTTGGCTAAACAAAACGAGACTTCTGTCAAATTGCAACTGAAAAGCGCAACTAATTTATGATCTCAAATTTGAAATTGAATTTTATTAATCAATATGGGAAGTAGTCAAAGGTCCGTTGACCACACCCATCAGCTGCCAGAGACGAAGCAGCTGAAATTGGCCATAAAAATCGTATGGCATTAAGCAATAACTGAAAATGTGAACAACAAAGCAAACGAAATTCGCGTAATCCCTGAGAGCTCAACAATCGCCTGACACCCGCAACACACACACACATATACATACATGCTACATGTAAGAGTATAGAAATAATGCGCATTTGTATAAGAGACCACAACAAAGAGCAGATTATGTCAAATTATACAGATGTTTTTAAAGGTGCGGTACGTAGATGAAGAAGGGAGAGTGTAATGTGGAGGGGGAGGTGGAGGGGGAGGTGGAGGTGGAGGGAGACTTCCCCAATGGGAACTTGCATTTCATATGAGCAAACGTTGCTGTTGTTGTTGTTATTGCTTTGTTCCAGTTGCCCATTTTTATGACAGGAGGGGTAGGCACTAAAAATGTTAACGACTTTTGCAGCAAGTTGCGATTTTATGGATCCATGTTAGTTACGCTTTTTGTACCTACCACAATTTGTGGCATATTGTCCTAGGTCAATACCAGTAGGTAAACCAAGTCAAATGTTAAAGACTCACCTGTGAGAAATACGCTGGCAACACGCAACGTTGATCGTCTAATCGCGAGCACTGCACACGTTCCAGCAGCTCGAAGAGATCCTGTGTCGCCCCTCGCAATCGTTCCGGGCTGTGAGTGACGCTGCCAGCGCCGCTGCCGACGTTGCTCGCTTGCTGTTGCTTCTGATTGCCGCCCGCCATGAAGGCATGCTGACGTCTGTAAAATGAGCAGAAAGAGAGCAAAATTAGCAAGCAGAAGAGAATGTTAAGGCAGGTGCTGCAGCATTAAGAAGAGCGAGCAGACGCATTGTGAGTGTATTGGTGTATGCTTTACACTATTAAAGTATTTTCTATTGCCTGCCTGGATTATTTTAAATGAATTAAATGCAGTAAAATGTATAGTAACAAATTAAACTTAAATTTGACAGTTATATCATTTTATGTAATATACTTTATAATCCAATTTAATATTTTTTTTTTCCATATTTATTAAACATAATTTAAATGATCAGCTTAATTAAATTAAAATAATTTATAGCTTAAAATAAATTTTAAATCCTTTGTTTCTTATGTCTGCACATAACCATTACACCCTCTTTCTGCTGGTTAGGGTATAATTAAGAGGGTGAAAGAAAGACAGGAAATTGTTTAATAATAGAGCACGCAAAAAACTAATCACAATCTTTTGCCCAACGAAGCCAAGCAAAGTTAAGTCATAAGAAGAAGAATAATAATAAGAAGAAGAAGAGGCACTTGGCATTGTCACAGCTGCGAACTTGGCCAACTTGGTTAACTTGGCCATACCACATGCAATCACTTCATGCTTCAGCGCCAATTGCAACTGCAACTTGAATTGCGATGTGGATTCAACTTCACATTCAATTGACTGCGAAAACTCGAGTGGTTTACTTGAGGGCAACCCTTGACTTTGGTTTTGGTTTGCCATTTGCCAGGGTTGCCAAACGTCTAAGAAATAGAGAGAAGGAGAGGGAAGAGACTTGAGATTGCAGAATGCGAACAACGAAGATCTCTTAGTTCACTAACAAAAAAAAAAAGAAAAGAGTTAGGGTTGACAGACTTATTGAAAATAAATATTTGATAGCCATAGAAAAGCTAAAGAGAACGTTTGACTAAAGAATGCAGAAGAAGTCGGAGAACAATGTGAGAATAGGATAGAAAAAAAATAAGAAAATTAATAGAAGAAGAAAAGGAATATAGCAAAGGGTTAGAAATCTCAAATAAGGGACAAGCAATGGTACAAATAGATAAAATAATAAATGTAGCAAGAATTTAAGAAAACAGTATTATAAAAAAAGTCGAAGAATGAAATCAATTTATGAAGAAAAGGATGATATAAAAGCCAGGCAAATTTAAAAGAAAGATAGAGAATAAATTATTTTGAAGATATAAAATATATATATTTAGATAAAATTTCTGGAAATTTTAAATTCCAAAAATATTTTGCAAAGATCATCCCAGAATCTCTTGGGAATTTTTCCGAAAAGTTGAAATTGAAATTCCTAAAAGTCAAGTGCACTTTAAAAGGATTCGCAATCTTTCTTTTTCCCCTTTTTTTTTTAAAGCAATTGTTGAGAGTCTCTCGTTGAGAGAAATGCATAGATGTTAAGAGTGAAACATTTTTCAACTTTTTAAGTTGCTCTCACGCATCAGAGAGCACAGAATAACTACAAAAACAACGAAAACATAAAATATAAGTGCCTCTTGAATATTTCAGTCATTTTTTTGTCAGCTTATTTTTCAGCTTTTTTTCAGCTTTTTTGTATGCATGTTTATTGTCACTTGTGCTATGTTTTTTTTTTGTGTGTAAATTCTTCGTCTACGTTTTTTATTTTTTTTTTAAAATTTTTTTTTTTGTGTTTTTGAAGTTTTTGTTGCAGCCGCCACTTTTGTTGACATACAAAACAACAAACGCCTCAAAAAGAACACAGACAAAAAGAGAAGGAGACAGAGAGAAAGCGAGGGATAAAGAGAGAGGGAGAAAGAGAGAGTGCGAGGGAACGAGTGGGAGTAGAGCTCGAGGCAGACTTTAAAGGACATCTCAGAGCGACCTCAGCACACAGAAGAGGATGTTGTTGTTGTTTTAGTTGTTGTTGTTGTTGTTAGGTGTATGCAGCTGCTGTTGCTCCACATTCTCCCAAAGACAATAAAAACAATACACACACAACAAAATTGTCAGCAGTGGCCGTTGTTGTTGTTATTTTTAAACAATTTGTTGCTGCACATGAAGCAACTTTAGTTTCTTCTTATATTTTTCCTTGTTGCTTCAGTGCTGCTGTTGCAACCATAAATTAACACCTACAGGGAGTACTTTGGGTAAAGGGAAGGGGAAGGGGGTGGGGGCAAGGATGCTTGGCACACATAAAATGATGACAGTTATGGGAAAAGGATATCAGGAACAAGACAATGTGCAACATGCAACGTGCAACGCCACTCAGCAGCCTCATCAGAACTCAGATGATCGCAACAAACGACAACAACAACTGCAACAACAACTGCAACAACAATAGCGACAACATCCAAGTGTTGATAGTTTTAAGTGCATGCCCCAAAGTGGCAGAGAAAGTGGATTACAACCCGTTGTTTTGGTAATACGAGAACTTGAAATTAGTTAGAAGAGCAGGCTAAGGAGTAGAACGAGAAAAAAGAGTAGAGCAAGAATTGGAAGAAGAAATCACAGCTGTCAGTCAATAATTTCAGCTCAAAACGTGGATCAGTTAAAGTAAAAGTCAAGTATTACAAAAAAAAAAATATATTTAACTTTTTAATAGATCAGAAAATTGCATTCAATTCAATAAAATGTCTTCAACTTAACGATTGATTGATTTAATTAAGCAAATTCTCATAAATTTGTATCAGACTTTAAATTATAAAATCATTCTAGTATTTTATATGTAATTTTGAAGATGTGGAAATTCTTGTCTAAACTTCAAACAGTCATAACTTTGTCAAAACTATATCGATTTTTATGAGGAATATCATTTGGATCATTATTTAGACTCTTAATTTTTTCTGCATCAAAATTTTATATTTTTTTTTATATAAATTACAGTAAAAATGTCTTATTTTAAGTCAACTCTAAACAGTTTAAATCAATGTTATAAATTAAATAGTTTCCTTTTACAAACTGCATTAAAAAAGGTATATTATTTTAAAATAATATATATTATTTACATACAATTTATATTTTCTTTTGTTTTCCATAATATAGATCTGCTAAAATGATTGTCTTCAACTCAGCTCATTCAATTCAATGTAAATTTAATAATTAATCCATTTCTATTTCAAGTTATCATATTTCCAACAATATTCTAAGATTATTATAAAATGAAACCTAATATTAAAATCAATAAAACAAACTATTTCAATCAATTATTTTCATGATATATCTTTTAATAGTGGAATATCCCTTATCGTGTTACATTTCTAGCAAAATCAAACAAAATTCTCATATTTTATTTAATTTTATCTAGTGATTGTTTGACTATCTTATAAATTCACAGTTGAAATGACTTTATTCAACTCGTTCCTTCAATCGTTTCATATTTCAAACTTTAACATAAATATTTGTTAGTATTTTTATGAAGGAAACGAAACAATTTATGGATTTCTAGTCAACTAGTTCAGCTGATCAAATTACGAGCACAGATTTTATTGCATTTTTATGACAATTTTTCACATGAATTGTCAGGGAAAAATGTTTTGCAGTCGCATTCAAGTCAAATACCAAATAGAATCGAAATAAAATTTTGATGCAGGACGAACATAAAAATAAATGTTCCTAACAAGCAATAAAAATCAAAGAAAATTGTGACAACAGGATGAATTGAAAGGTATCAACGGGCAAAGGGGGAGGAAAAGCTGAAAAGGGAAGGGGCATCAGTTGCAGTTGTTGTAACTGTGCCACCCACGAAAAAAAAAAAGGAAAATAAAAACAACATTCGTTTCCGGTTGCAAATTCAGTTGCCGTTGCGCCTGCGTCTGTGGCATGCCACAAGGCATTGTTGCAAATCAACGGAGTTGGGGGGAGGGTGGCATCTGCCACGCCCACATAATTAAAAGCTATTACAAGCCAAACAAAGCGTTAATATTTCCTGATTCTGCGGCCAAAAGAGAACTGACTTATTTTTCTTTTCCACACCAAAAAGTGTTCATTAAATGCAAATTTATGTCACCCACCCAACAGACACTGAACCGCTGAACCACCGAACCACAGCGGACTTTTCTCTACTCCTCTCACTCCCTTTATTCCCCCTTTTCTGCCCACTTTTCTGCTACCATCTCCTCTGCATACTCTTAGAATCCAACTCATTTGGCATGCGAGGCGCATTGCGCGTGTTTTAAAGTTTCCGAGTGGAAAATGTTTACTAATGAAAGAAAAACAATTACAACAACAACTACTATGGTATAAGGGGCGTGTTGACAGTTGGCAAAGGAGTGAAAGAAGATATATGACCTGCTCCCCGGCACTTAATCACAGTCCCAACCACCGACGATGACAGGCGGCAAGTGTTTTGATAGAATCCGCCGAAAAAAATAGGATTGACTCGACTCTTAGTTAAAAAAGTCGAAAAGTAAATACTCTAACAAAAAGCGTTAACAGTAAGTCAATTAATAGGCTATTTCCACGACCACTCACATTTGGCTCATTTGGTCACATTTGGATGTGGCTCATTTTTGGCTTTCCACGACCAAATGTGAAAATGTTAAGACACTCAAAGCAAAGCAGCTGTTCGGCTTCTGTGCACAAATTACAAAAAGCAGACAATAACAACATTTTATTATTTATTATGATATTTTAATTTGCGCAAATTTAATGCCTACCGATTTTATTGATGAAAACAGCTGGTTAAGGTGATAATTGCTTTTTTTTAAGACCTTATCGATAAACATCGCGTGTTCGATAGAAAAATACTAAAATTCACGGGGTCGAATGACAAAATATCGGCTCATTCATTATGGATGAGCCAACATCATCATCCGGATTTTGTACTGAAATGAAGTCCACATTCGGGCCGGATGATGAAAATGGCGTCGGATGAGCCAAATGTGCTGTCGTGGAAATAGGCTATAACTGTTTTACCTTAAAATAATTGTTTTTAATTTTTACAAATAGTTAATCACAATAATATTTAGTTTTTTATTTAAATTTGATTTTTAGAACAGTTTTTGAGGTATCTTTTCCATTCCTATTTCTACAATTTTAACAAATAATTGGCAGCCATTCTTCTACATTTTATGAAATATGGTTAGAGTGGCTGATATATAATATAACATATATTTTATTAGTTTAATAGCGATATACCCAGAAACAATTAAAAACGGTTTTCACTTAAAAAGCTTATTTACAAATTTAATGCTAATATTTTCATAAGACTTGCAAGCATAGAAATTTATGGTTTATTAATTCTTCAAAGCATTTTTTTTAAGTATGACATCATATAATATAACAATTTAGATATACCCTCAACCTACAGTATTAATAAAGAAAGAGCCTGGGATTTGAGTTGGGTTTTTGTGTTAGATTGTGTTGGGGATTCGGTTTTTGGATATCCGTTGTGGTTACGTGGGAAAACACTTGTCCAACTGTGAGAAAGAGAAGAAGTAGAAGTCGAAGAAACAGCAGATGGAGAAGAGATGCAGATTTTGATAGAGAGTCAGGTTCTTTTGGTTCTCAGTTTTCCCCAGGCGCTAATTAGTAAGTCAACTGAGTTTTTCACAGTGAGAAATTACAGGAAATGTCCAGGCAGTCAGAGTCAGACAGCAAATCAAGTCCCAAAGGACAAAGGACACACATACACATAGGATAATGTGTCAGTTTAACAATGTATGTGTGTGTGTGTGGAAACTGGAGCACAAAATTGATAATATCGCACACAAGGACATAGAAAGGACTATGGACTGCAGTGCGATGCACTTTTCGATAAGCGAAAAACTCAAACTCAAACTGGACAGGACACCAGAAAAAAAGGACAAGGGACAAAGGACAAGGCGATAAGGCGACAAGAGATAGGGGCAGATATGTGAAAGGATATGCGAGCTAAAAGTCACAAGCTAAAGAGAAAGAGAGCAAAGAGAAGGAGAAAGGTCGCCGGGGTGTCCTGGCCTGTAATTAATAGCATAATTGTAGCCACAGGATATGCTCAGATATACATATATATATATATATATATTTATGTGAAAATTTATATGAAAACTACGTGAAAATTACAACAGTTACATGAGCTAATTCCTCATTCAATAACCGCGTGCATTTATGATAAATGACGGAAAGGACCTCCAGCAGGACTTCACGAAAGTTGAGCGTAAGGAAACAAACAAAAGCCGAAAGGGGGAAAAGCGGGTAAGACGGGTAAATACCTTGGTGGTGGTGGCAAGGATGCGATATCCTTTCACATTATCCTTAATGCAAAAGATGTCGGAAAAGTCGCGATTGCTTCCGCGACGCGTGAATTGTCATTAAAATTAGTTCCAAGTCTTGGACTCGAGAATTCAGTTACGAGTTCAGTGTCAGCTCAAGGATTCTCGTTTCTCGATTCTCGATTCGCGCATTGTGTTTTTCTCATTTCCGTAAAGGGGGAAAAACTTGTCGCTGCCCATTTCCCTATCATCTGCAGCCTTGAAGAAAAACCAAAAGGGGTGCAAACCGGTTTCTTCTTCTTTCACTTCGTTCAGCCTCATAAACGCAACACGTTCCACTCGAAGAAGAGGAAGAAGAGTGAGAAAACTGAATCCGCAGATCCTTTGACCAGGTAAATTCAACTTTCTTCCTTCCGCTCCTCACTCGTAAATTAGCCACAAATTTGCCGGAACAGTTTTTAGGCTGTCAGGTTTTATAATTTGCATAATTTCAATCTTATTTTCTCTCTTCCTTTCTTTTGGGTTAAAATTACACAAATTTCATAGCGATTTTCCAACATCTTTTATTGATAACCCCCAAGGAACTAGTTTCTCGACTTTCTTTTTGAATCTTGGTTCTGACAGTTCTGTAAAATTTATAGCGTTCCAGCTTCTTAGTTGATCGATCGTGAAAAGTGGTCGCAATTAAAGTGAAAGTGAGACTAGACACTTTTCAGGCGGTGATGTCGGAAGTTTTAAGCTGTAATATCGTCACCCTAGGGCAGCTGTGGTCAGTGAAAACATGGGAAAAACAATCAGCAATGTGATGCCATCAGGCAGATTAGCTATAAATATACTTTATTCATGATCAGAGTTCTTTTTCTGCTCTACAACCTATTCTCAAAGAAGAAGAGAATTCGATAACTGGGTGAGAGGTGAAAGTGCTAGATGTAGATCAGGTTAGACAAACAGACAATGGGAAAAGAACTTGCAATGTGAGAGATTAGAATATGCATATTTAAAAGATCGACTAAGCTGAGAATGAGATAGAGAGAACATCTTGATGGGAAGGCAGAAAGAGAGAACAGAGTCAGGTCAAACAATGTGAGAAAAAACTTGAGTTTAGTAGGCATAGCTAATAGATTGATTAAGTAGCTGAGAAAGAGCAAGAAATAGATAACAAAAGGAAAGAAGATGGAGAAGAACATTTGAAGAGCGGGAAGAAAGATTTGGAATTGATATGTAGAACAACAGAGTCAAAGAGTTGAAAAAAGAACTTGAGATGGAGGAAAATCATTTAGAAAATTATTTAAATTTACTTAAAAGATTGGGAACATCTGAAAAGTATTTGGAATGACAGAAAAATAGATAGACGTTTGAATTTGAGATCAAAGAGTTGAATATTTGTACCTTATAGATAATACAGATGGATAGATATAGATAGCTGGATAGAAAGATTGACAGATAGAGTAAAAGACACAAATAGAGGCAGACAAAACACTTTTTTTTCATAAGTTCTTTACTTTTTTATACCAAGTTAATCAACAGTTTGACAGTTGTCCAAAAATTATCCCATTTTTGTGTTAACCCATTGAAGGCTTCTGAGCATTCCATTCCATTATCCACTTCACTTTAAACTCGAGGCGTTCGAGATCCAGTTCATGTATAACTTTGATAATTATGCAAATAACTTTACCGTCTTGAGCAACAAGTCAGCAGTCCATTTATTTTCTTTCTCCCTCTCGCTTTCTTTCTTTGAGTCTCTTACATAACTGCCAGCAGCGTCATTAACAACTACAAATGTGACCCACTCTTCCCCCTATCTAAATTTCTCCCCTTTTTAAGCGGAAATTTCCCCTTTTAATTTGACACGCAATTGAGTCTACAAAGCAACCTGTTGAGTTCCTCTTCTTCTTCCTTTTCTTGCTCCTGAAACTTTTGTCAAATGCAGCATGAAAATGCTGGTAATAACCGTTTAAGTGCTGATATTTTTAATACACGCGGAACCTGTACAAATGGAACTACAGTTGCTCAGGTAATTGTTTTGACAAAACGCAAAATTCGCATTATATTTAAAAAAAAAAAACGTTTACCTTAAATATATTTTTTTAATTTAATTTTTTCTTTTTCTTTATAATTAAAGTAAGTCAAGTAATTGTTTTATAAAATCTAAAAAATAATAATAATTTTCTTGGCATTTTACAGAGTTTTGAATGTTTCTTAAAACGATTAAAAAATAAATTCTTTTATTATCATTTTATTATATTTTTTTATCAAAATATTAACATTTTCTTGTTAATAATTTATTTTTATATTATTTTAATGTTATTTAAAACAATTTTAATACAATGAGATTTCATATTTTTTTTAAAAATTTTTTTAAGGATTTTTACAAATAGTTAAAAAAAAAAATATTGATATTATGATATTACAATTTATTAAAAATTTAAATTTTAATAAATTTTAAATTATTAAAATTACTAATAAACAAATAAGTGCATTTTAACATTTATCACAAAAATTATTTGACTAATTGTATATTTTCTTTTTATCGGAATTTTTTAATAGCTTATTTTTGTATTTTAAAAATGAGTTATGTACATTAAATTATTTTTCAATTTCGTTTAGCTATACAGAAATGGTGAATTTTGTATGCTGGTCAGTAAAATTGTTTGACTAACTGTATGTAAATATCCACAGGTTGAGCTTGAACTAAAAATTGGACTAGAACTTGGACTGGGACTTGGACTTGGTCTGGAGCTGGACTGAGAGGGCAGTTAAAGCAGCCACTTTGCATATTAATGAGGCGTATTTCTGCCCTTTCTGCCACACGCAATTGATGTGTCACAGACACGCGCAACGTGCCACGTGCCGCCCCACAAAATAAAAGGCGCTTTTCGCGCGCGTTTTTCTCAATTAAAAGTCAGCTCAAGGTGTTGCTGCCTCAACTGTTGCCTGTTGCCTGTTGACTGTTGCCAGGCCGACAGACTCCACAGAGCAGGCAATTATAGAGTTTAGACTTTGAATACACATAGAAGAAAACTTGACATTTCTGTTGATTTGCAAAGTTCTGTGAGAGAGAGGAAACGCACTCCAAGTTGCGGTTTAAATCGCGTGGGCGACGCAGCTTCGTTTTGCTGTTGCTTGACAAGGTCAAAAGCTGAGCTGCAATCGTTTGGCTCAATCAGTGTTGTTGCCCAAGGCGACCACAGCAACCACAACAACCACAGCAACAACAACAACTGCTTAATTTGCAATTATATGGCCAACAGATGTGGGACGCTGTGAACTGTGGGTTCAGCTGTGGTTTCGATGCCACTTCAAAAACTTCAGTTCAACAATTCGCAGCGCATTTCCCCAAACCCAGCGACCGTAAAAAATATAATTATTTAAACAGAAAATCATTTGTAGCTTTCTTAAATCAAGTAGTAAATAAGCCTTGATTTTTTAAATACACAAAAATACTACGAAATAAGTTATTCATAAAAATACCTATAACCTATAACCAGAATAATGAGATTGGATATTTTAAATAAATGTATTTCTTACAACTAAAATAATTTAATTTAAATTACTTATTGAGTTTTTCAATAAAAAAAAAAAAATTCTTACACTTTTGGAAAAAAAATTATGAAAAAATTTAATTTTTGCATTGAACTCATAATTAAATTAACAATTTTTATTTGAAGAGTGAGATGATTTACATTTCTTTTTTATATTTGTACATTCCTGTTTGGAAATAATTGCATTCAATTAAAAAAAATATATTATGAAAATTAAAAGATATACTTTAAAATTTTTATTATGAAAATTAAAAAGATACAATTTCTTTAAATTTGTACAATAAAAAAAAAAGAATTATTTTATAATTTAAAAACGAAATAAATTTTATTTTGATAAGGGTATTGTGGTTGTGGTAATATTAATATAAAATTATTAAAAAGAAAAATGTATCTTGTTCCTGGTTAAATTTGGATTTTCTCCATATTTTTATTGACATATAATTTCTGTAAGCTCATGACTCTTTTTTGCGATCCCTGCTTAAAATATATTATTCGCCGTCAATTTTTGACAGCTTGACAGTGTGACAAACTGACATATTGAGCGATTGGCAGCGGCAGACAGTCAACCAATTGATGGATCACCTGGTTAAGTGTAGATAAGTGTAGCAAACAACGTGTCAGTAGGTTAAATGCCAACAACTATTACAACTACCGATTACCGCACTGTTAAAGACGCGCGCGACTTGTGCGCGTTTTATGCGCGTTTTGTGCTTGTGAAGCGCAACAAATTAATTTGATTAGTTGTTAATGCAACTTCCTCAACGGTTGTAGTCTTCTAATTACATATGCTACTTTTTTATGCGCATGTTGCATGTGTGTTGGCCATTTTGCCCACTCCCCGTTCATTCAGGTCTCATCAGTTTAGCTGCGGGCCAAATATTGTTAACCACGCGAGTTAAACCGCCAGCTGACCTCTTGAATTTGCCAATGCGTTGGTGTTTCTCTCTCTCTCTCCCTCTCTCTGTGTCTCTCACTTGTCTCTAGTTGAACTCTGAGACTTGTGTGGGTTGGCCAAAAGTGATTTATTGTGCAAAGATTGCTGTCGATATGAGAGGCTTAACGCCTAACGGTTTTCTAGTTGCCAAAATGATTGCCACAAATTGATAAGCAAAGAGAAAATTTACAGAATCTCAGTTCTAAACTCTTGTTGACTTTGCTGATTTGCAAATATCTAAAAAAAAGGGGTGCAAAAAGCATACAGGGTAAAAAAAAATAAAACGTGAAAATGAAAAAATGGAAAATGGAAAAAAAGGGTTAACGGATATCGACTTACACTCTTACAAAATGTCCCTACATGTATAAATAAACAGCTGTTTTGTTATATGTAATAGAAAACAGGGTTTGAGCAAACATAACTGCAACATCATCATCATCAGCATTATCATCATCAACACTGTCTTGAGGTTCATATTCATTAATCATACATTTAATTAACAAACGCTAAGTCTAAGAAAAATGATGAAAATTTGACAAAGACGGGTTTTCTTCCTGCCAGGAAAAAAGGCGTTGCTCGGAAAAAGGGTTTACGAAAATTAACCTTACAATTCTCCAATTCTCCAGAAAGAAAGACTTTTCTTTGGGTTCCGCGAATTTTCATTGATAAACCATAACTCATTTGCAAAAATTTTTTGTCATTTGCGGTTTTGTTTGCAAAGGGAGAATATAATGAAAGGTAGAAAAGGGCAACAAAGCTAAAATGCAAAACACAACACAAAACAAAACAAACAACAACAAGAGAAAGGCAAAAGCGTGTGCGACATTTTCCCTTTACTCGCCAGTGAGATACGAGATACGAGATACAAAATTAGCATATTTTATGCGCTCTTCAAGTGCGTCACAAATTGAATTGCATTTAATTAATGCGAATTATGCAAAAGGGAAATGCGAAAATTAAATTCTGCAGGCTAATCAAAGCGCATTTTGAAATTGACAAAAATTTGCATAATTTTCGCATATGTCACAAACACAGCATCAATATTTATTACAGGCGACTTTTATGATGTTTTATATTTATGAGGAAGGCACTTGGAAAATTATGTTTTGTTGGATATGTTTATTTATTATAAGTATTTTTAATCATAGAAAATTTTAAAGATATTTCATATTTAAAGGTTTACTCTTACATTATGTCTATTTACTATATTTTTAATTAATATATATTTATTGAAGATAACTAATTATATATATATATTTTTTTAAAACTGAAACTTGTCAAGTTGAAAACGTTTTTATTATAACATTTTATTTTAAGGAGCACACTTAAAATATAATATTTTGTTGGATACGTACAGCAGGTTCTTCATATAACGTTTGCGAGCGACCAATGTGTATGATTCCTTATGTGTATGCGTTAAATATTTCATTTTGTTTTCAAAAATTTCCCACAGGTACACAATAAATACCGGTGAAAGATACTGAGGGAACTACACGTAGATCCCTATTTCAGGTATTTCACTTTGTCTTTTATTTGTTTGGGATCTTGAATTGATTTTTCGTTCGTTTAGCAGGTAGTTAGAAATTAGTTTGCACTTTCATAAAGCATTTGTATTGCACTTTGAAGTAAATATGTACTAAATATCTTATAGATACAAAAACGTTCTACAGTTCTACACTACGTAACGATAATTTCGCGTTGTATTTTCGATTTGATATTTCGTAATATTTGATTAGTATTTCGAAAACCCAAAAAAACGGAACCCCGCGTATATACAACCTAACGACACGACGAATGTCTTTAAACTGAAGTCACGTTAGAGGTCGTGGAAACTCCATAGGCTCGACAAAGTTACGATGCAACCTACAACTTCGTGTCCAACGAACCGAAGCGAGTTTCAACCCCGGAATGATCACATACAACATGTTGTAAACGAAGTTTAGGTTTGAGAGAAGCAAACTGTATATGCTATGTAAATTATGGATTTTAGTCTAAATTTTAACTTTATCTTGACAAGTTTAAATCTGTTTATCTGTTTATAAAAATGTATTAACATGCTAAAGAAACAGCTTCCAACCACTTGCAACTTCTTTGAGAGAGTTTCAGCACCGGAACTCTGCCTGCGATCGCTTCAAACATGCTCGATTCGAACATCTTGTCTCTGGTCGGGCCTTTTTTGAGTTTATCAAGTTATTATATGGCATTATAGCGACACCGGCCGGCTACCGGATATGAGCGTGCAACACACAAAAGGCCTGAACCGACAACGTGCCTCGGCATTGTTTTTGGGGTGGCCAGAACAATAGCCCTCTATATAGTAGGACCGGACTTTTGGGCATGCAAAATAATCAAACAATAGACAGCTCGTTCTGCTCTTCTTCTAAAGAAGTCATTAGCACCTGAACTGTCAGGCCAGTGGGTTCGACAGATCAGATATCAAATAACATAGGTAACAACTATGGTTATACTATTTCAAAGTCATTCTAAGGCAACCCTCGATTTCGATAACAAGCTGATAAAAAGTTAAAAGTTCCTAGATTGCAATAAATTTTTTCAAATGTAAATATATTAATTGATGTATCGAGCATTATAGTTACCTTTCGTGATTATTTCGTTGTAAAAACTATCACTTAAATGGTCTTAGACTCTATTACAGTAGATGAAGATATAAAAATACGACCGCAAAAAAATTAAGTTTTTATCTATATATTGTTAAATATTGAATTTTAAGACAGAAGTTATTTTTATTTGTCGAATAATTCAAGATTTAAAAAAAAATATGGACTTGTACTAGTCGAAAAAATAAGATAAAAGATCCAATACACAATTGACTCAAATCGATCTTGAAGGAAAGAATAATATCAACCTTTCTTATTGGGCTGATCTCGATTAGAACTCCATCAATTGACTAGTCGAAAAGAGAAGAACGTTAAAAAGATGCCCAACGAGGGAAAGGAAGTTCCTTTTCACAATTACAGCAGTTATACCTTAATCTATCTCTATCAACTGTTGAAATTCTAGTTGATTTCAGGGGAAAACATAAGGAATACCATTACCTATCCCAATAACAATTGTTGCTTTACCTAATCATTAAAATTCAATTTCTTCAACAAAGTATCTAAAGGTAAAAACCCCAACATCATTTCCACATCCACTTCCTCTGCCTCAACTGCTTTTTGATTAGGTCACGAATAATAATCCAACTCAATCTCTCAAGTCAAAGTTGATTCTAGACTTCTCATTTTGTTTTGCCTTATTGGCCATGTTTACGTTTAGTTTGTATTTTTCTTGTGCTTGCATTTTGTATTGTCTTCAAGTGCAACTTCAAGTTCACAAATTCAGCCATGAAACGCATAACTTTCTATCTATTGTCTTGGAGTCTTTAGTTGATTTGAGATGAGATGAGAGACTCAAAAATATTTACACAAGCCCAGCGGGGTTTTTTAGGCCCTGTTTCTGTTTCTGTTTCTATTTCTATTTTCAGTTCTCTGTTTATGACTGAGGTTTTTTATTTTATGGACTTTCTGCTAGTCAAGCTAACGCTCAACACCTCATAATTCTATTGTCTTTCGACCTGCTGTGTGTGTGTGTGTGTGTGTGTGTGTTTGCATACATAATAACGATAATCAGATACTTCTGGGCAACTCTTGGCTCGTTTCCCGACTCGTTAACTTCACTTTCGTCGACTCGTACACCTTCTCCAACTTTTCCACCTTCTTTAGCTACTTTTTACACGTTTTTTTCTTTTTTGCTTCTTACCATCTGCATGAAATTATGCAAATTAGTTGTGCCTCTGTTTTTGTGTCTTCGTCATCGTCACAAGTTGATGTCGCATTCCACCCAGTTTTTGAGATACTCTTCAAAAGGGTATATGACTTTGTATGTTGTCATAAAAAGACTTAACTCTATATCGCACTCAAAGGAGATAAAATTTGAAAAACGGTATAGAAAAATATCATTCTCTATTGCTTTAATTCTAAAATATTTTTGAAATCTAGGCAACCACATTAAGTTAAGAAATTATAGAACTCAACAATTTGGAATAGGTTTAAAAAATGTTAAAAAATATTTGTACGTTAACTTATTGTACAAACAAATAATAATTAGACATTAAAATTAAAACATTAAATTTAAACTAAAATCATAAATTATAAATTTACAAATACAACAAATTGTTTTTTTTTTTTAAATTATAAGAAATGTAAAATTTTTAACAACAAAGTAAAAAAAGTTTGTGTATTTATTTATTCATTCTAAAGTGTATACAAGCTTCGTTACTTTAGATATATCTCTGTTCTCTTGGTTTTTTCGCTTTGATTGTGCTAAAGATAGTACAATATTTTTTTTCCTTTTTTTTTTTTTGATTTTTATGATTTTATAATTTGCAGCTCTTTTCAAGTGGCAAGCGCAACGCGTTGCGGCTTCGCGGGTTGCAAGAAACCCGCCCGGGCTTAGAGGGATATATAAGTAGAGCCTCTCCCTGCCCGAGTTCCAATTTGTGTCTACTTCAGGTGTCAAAGGCGTCTGCGCACGCGCTCTACCCTCAGGGTTGGGTTCAGCACCCTAGGATCCTCACCCTGAACTACCCCCTAATACACACACTTTTTTGTCACTATTTTCTGTTTGAATTTATAATTTTTATGTTGTTTTTTTTTTGATAAAATTTTTTTTTTTTTTTTTGATTTACTTGCTCAATTGGTAGATTTGGATTTGATACATTCGGGCGGGGACTTTAAAATCATATAAAATTAACATAATTTTATGAATTGACAGCAACAAACCATAGAGAATGCGGCAAATAAACTATAAATTTGTTACATTATGCATATGATTATGGAATCGGAGACATTAAGTTGAAGGAAACTACACAACTGACTACAAATGAGAGTGGGAAATTTATGGAACCTTTTTGAACTAATGTTAGGTAATTTGAAGAGTTGAGGTCTCTTCAGGTTTCTATTTTATATATATAGATTTGATTCTCTGAGCGCAGTTAGTAGGTAAATTTATTGAATAGAATAGATAGAATTAAATTTGATAATAATTAAAAAAAGTAGTTTTAATGTAAAAATTATTATGTTAGAATAGAATTTACTGGCAAAATTTGCATTATTTTTAGATTTTTGTTATAATTTTATTTGTCAGTCGTCTACTTTAAATCGTTCAAATTTCCCCACATTATTGGCATCATTGGCATTATTGGCATGACCCTGACATTGATATAAAGCATTCACCTCTCATTGAGTTTACCCCAAAAATCCATTACACATTTTTCAAGCTAATTCGTTTCAATGAAAATTTCCGCAATTACAAAAAATGAAATGTTAGAATTACATTTTGTGCACACTAAATAAAACATTTTATCGCCGCCAAACGAGGGAAGCTGCATAGCTACAAATGCTGTGGCAAGTATGGGTGTATGTGTGTGTGTGTGTCTAGGGGGTGTGCAAAAAGAGGTAATGAGGCAGAGGGGGAGGGTTGTGTGAATGGGGGCAGGCTGCCAGTCAAGCTGACGCCGTAAAAGTACATTAACCCAGGCCTGTAGATTGCTTGGGTAAGGCCAAACACCAGTATCCAACATTCCCTACACTCTACCTCCTACCCTCTGCACCTACACAATGTTCTTCCCTTCCCCTCTCTCCCTTTGCTGGCCCCATTCAGACAGATTCCCAACTGGCCACCCACAAGAGGCAAAAGCTGCTGCGACACCCTTTAGATACATTTTACTCTCCCTCCATCTCACTCTCATTCCTGCTCTCTCTCTCCCTCAGTCACTTTGTGGGCCTCTGTTACGCTTGTTAATTTACGCCAAAGCTTGCAAAACATTCACATTCACATTCACATTCACATTCACATTTAGATTCACATTTTACAGCCAACAAATGTGCAGGAAGTAGAATGAGGTTGGCTGGATTTTTGTTATACCACTAGGAGAAAGAAGAGGGGTTTTTAGCCCAGTATTCATGGGATACACAGATTTTACAAAAATTCTGACCTGTAAAGTTGCTAGATTTATAGTCTGACCAACTTTCAACATTCATAACTTTATCAAAAATCAACCGATTTTCAAACGGAATGTCATTTTGATAATGGTTTGGCCTTTAAATTCATCCTGCATTCAAATTTTATTTTGATTAATGATCTCGATTTCGATGCTAAGGGTCCCCCCTTTGAAATTTTGAAAATTGAAAATTTTAAATCTCAAGTTTTCACCTATAATCAACTTCTTATATCGTAATTAGTATAAAACAACACCTTAAACTTTATTCTGAGACCTTTCCTTTTCTTGTAAAAAATCATGGGAAATTGGACAAAAATTTTGACTTGCAATTTAACTCTCTACTGATCTCGATTTCATTTTGATGGTTTGCATTTAAATTTATTCTGGTGTCCTCCTTTGAAATTGAAAAGTTGAAAATTGAAAATTTTAAATCTCAAGTTTTCACATTTAATCAACTCCTTATATCGTATTTAGCATAAAACAACACTTTAAACTTGATTCTGAGACCTTTCATTTTTCTGTAAAATATCATGTCAAATCGGACAAAAATTTTGACTTGTAAAGTTGCTAGAACCAAAGTGTGACCAACTTCAAACTGTCATAACTTTAAAAAAATTGACCCGATTTTCAAACGGAATGTCATTTTGATCATGGTTTGGACTCTCAATTCATTCTGCATTGATATTTTATTAAATTTTATTAAATTTAAAATATTTTTCTTTTCTATATGCTAGATATGGATTGTAACTAAATATTGTATTGTACAGTTTCTTTCTAATTCGGGTTATTGTTTGCAAGGATGCGATAACTGGGCACTTAAAAGTCGAGCATCTCTGGCACATTTACTTGTTTTAGCTAGGTCGCAACACCACTTAATGAACTGCAAATACAAATACATATATATATGCTCCCTCACATGTGTAGTTTTGAGCTTTTAAATGTTTAATTGCATTTATGGATGTTGCTCGCACATTTCGCACAGTGTATGCATGTTCATAAAACGGAGCCTAGACGCAACTGTGGATAATCCCACCTAGGGAGTGATGAGGCAGGGGGTGTTGAACATTTGCCGCATTGCCGCATTTTTCGCAATGTTTCCGTTTTGAATTCACTTTTCATTTACAAAAGCCGAACCTACTCCCACTTAGCCGCAGATGCCTAAATCCTTCACAACGACAACTGTCTCGCTGGCGTCTCGGCTGGCAACCCTCCCGCTCTCTCCTCCCTCTGCCTATCTCCCTCACCATCTTTCGCTCTCCTGCATTCCTTTTCCAATTGCAGCAACGTTAATTCAGCCTCTAGTCACAGTTGCCTTCTAGGCACACATAATTAAAACGTCATCGTTGTAGTCAGCACTTTTTTTATACACTAATCCAAGGATATTTTTATACAGAGCATTTCAGTATCTACTAAATTTTCAGATACTTTTGCATAAATTAATCAACTTAGTTACAAAATTTGTAAGCCCATGGGTAGAGCCTAATAGTTTAATTTTAAATAGAAAATAAAAAAAACAATCTTTAAATATTTATTAAGTTAAGATATCAAAAGTGTGAAATAAATAGAAATAAATAGTAGCTTAATAATTAATAATGTTGATTAAAATTTGGTCTTTGTTTAGAGCGCAACATGGACTTCAGAGTATATCAGTTTCGACATAACTCAACTTCCTAGACATCTTTGTTACTTTTGCAACTTCACCGGCACTTGAAGAGATTTTAATGCAATTTCTCCAACCTCCACTTCATCCTCTACAAATTGTCAAGGTCTATACAAATATAATTCCCCTATTTAATGCAGCAAATGCAATTTAAGCAGATTCCCAAAGCATTTATTTTACTCATTCTTTTCTCCCAGTGCAGACGCCGACGCAGACATTGACATTTTAAAGATAGTGAGATGGGCGAAGAGAGAGAGAGAGGAAGCGAGGGACTTTTGAGACTGTAAGGCTTTTTATAATTTTGTTGTTAGCTTAACAATTCAGAACTTGGAAACTCAGAATTTATACAAAATGTTGAAAAGTCTGGCGTAAAATATACAATTTAAAAATGCTGCAAAATTATTTGACAAACTAATTTGAGGCACATTAATTTAATGTCTATAAAAACAGGTTTAAAGGGCAACACTCGATGAATCTCATAGATAATATTGAAATAAGCAAAACTAAAAAACTACAATGAGAAAAAAATGTAAAACTAATAAATATAGAGTAAATGAAACGACCCTCACGACCCTTTTTGCTCTGTGCCGAGGGGTTAATGTCAGAGTACGACAGAGGGAGAAGAAGAGAGGGGACAAGAGAAGGGCAGGGAAAAAAGTTGAGAAAGTTGCCGACTCACATGCTGGTCCCAGAGCAAATAGCAAATAGCAGGCAGACAGGACGAGAATGAGAATTGAGGACGAGGTTGGAGGATGGAGGATGGAGAATTGAGGCCTCAGCTCAGGCAGACAGTGCAATGTCCCGACGCTGCATTGTGCACAGCGAGTCCTTACAAGTACACACAGACAGAGAGAAAAGGCACATAGAGACTGTGAGCAAGACAGAGAGACATCATTTCATCAACGTTGACAAACTCATCGTCTCTTGATGGGCCTTAGTAATCGTTAACCGAGGCGGCCCGACATTGACACATGATTTCCATCCCTATCTCTACACTTACAAAAAATGTATGTATTAATAATAAATGTTATCGAACTAACATAATTCCATATATGAATATAATGTTATTAAAATTTACTGTACATCCTTTTGATATTTATATATATAAATAAATATATATTTAAAAATGCTAAAATTTAACATTAAATCAATTTGTTTTTTTTTTTAATTAGTATAAGTTAAGCTTAGTTGAATTCAAATTCTATTTTATTTAACTAATAATCAATATTTATAGTTGCTAAATATATTTAAGTGAAATATCTTCAAAATAAATTTAAATTTAGATTTTAGTTTAATTCGACTGTTTAGGCAGTGGTTATTGAGGTTATTGAGGTTTTTGTTTGAAGATTATATGAATATTCTATATATGAAAATTTTAAATGTGTGATAATAATATGAATTATATTTTAAACTAAATACAGATACACTTGCTGCTTAAAAAAGTATACATTTTATTTTTATAAGTATAAAAATATTATTTTTAATAGTTACAACACTTCAGTTGAATATGAAAAGTATTTGTATTAAATATGATGGCTAAATAAAACATGATTTCACATTTATATTCATATTTTCACATTAAAACAGACATTGAAATGTGCACACCTTAAATTAATAATAAATATAATTAA
This sequence comes from Drosophila innubila, assembly GCF_004354385.1. Taxonomy (NCBI): domain Eukaryota; kingdom Metazoa; phylum Arthropoda; class Insecta; order Diptera; family Drosophilidae; genus Drosophila; species Drosophila innubila. The sequence continues at coordinate 2,650,013 of NW_022995372.1, read as the reverse complement.
ATCAATAATATTAAATTTTTTTCTCTGTGTATGACATTTCTAGTCCCAAGTCCCATTTCCCAATCCCATTTCCAGTTTCTCTGTCCTGTTGTACATGCAAATTTGCTGGCAAAAGCCACAAATGCCAATTTGAAGCTCAACTCTATCGCTTCAGTCTCATCCATCACTTTGCTTTCAACTAGGAATTGGTCATCTCATCGCATTATACCCTGCAAATTTTACAGTGCTTAGAAAGGTTTATAAGGGACAAACCTAGTGTAGTGAATCTGTTCGTTAAACATATTTGGCTACTATTTATTGGAAAAAGTTAGCATTTGTAGGGTATCAAAGTCAATAACTTTCTTTCTAATCAATTTTCCTTAGTTGCAACGCATTTATTGACTTAATGAGTTCTAGTAGTTGTTCAAGGTATTTGAAGACTCTGCGCTCCATTTTTAAAATTATTTCACTTTTATATTTTTTTTTTTGAATGTCGAGTCCTTTAGTTTAGTGTGTTGGTCTGTTAAAAATATTTTTCCAGGGTATCTGCTAGTCGTATACATTTTTTTTCTTTCCGCTTTTCTACATTTGCCTGCCTAACTTGTTCCTAGTTAATTTTTTTCAATTAAACAAGATCCTGTCTGATGCCGCATCCTGGCAAATGACATTTCGCATCTGGTCGGTTTCATCTTTACTCTCCTTCTTTTAGCTCCAGTCTCTCTCCACCCTCCCCAAGTCATCGAAATGCAAATTGTATTTCTAAAAAGTTTTCATCAGAGAAAACTTTTAAGCTGCAGTATAAGTAGAAATGATAGCCAATTTACCCAAGAGAAAAATAAGAAAAACACGGTAAAAGTCGAAATATCAGCGTAGAATTTGCGGTAATATTAAGTTTTCAACTGGAAAATCGAATAATGTCCCTTTCCAAAGAGAATATTCTTAAGAAATTTTTAAAATTAAGGATTAGAGCTCGACTTACAAACAAATCGAAATAAAAAAAAATAATTTATTTGAAAATTTAATATGGTTTCAATAAGTATAAAATCCCCTAAAAGACAAAATTATTATAGAATATATAAAAACATGTACTATGGTTTCAATAAATATGAAAATCCCTAAGAACCCCCCATTTTCAAAAGTCTCGAATTAGCGCAGAGTTTTTGGTATTTTCTAGTAAAAAAACAATTAATAAATTTTATAACCTAAAGAACTAATTAAAAATTACTAAAGCAGTCGAATGAAGGTAAATAAAACACCAACACTTAATTAGTTGGGATAGTTCTTTTCCAGTGAGACTAACTTTAAGAAATTTTCAACATAATAATTTATGAATATTTGAAATGGTTTCAATATGTTTTAAAATATTTAGCACGTGCTTAACTAGGGACTCTATAGAGTTTCAAATGGAGCTAATTAGTTGAGTTGAGTTTCAGGACACCTTTAAAACTCATTCTGCGTGTCTCCGTCTAATGAGCCGTGTCCTCGACCGTTTCTAGGTGTGTTGACGCTTCGCTCTCAAAAGGACTACACGGCATGTGTTGACACAACAACAACAATGATAACAACAACAACAACAGCAACAACATAAATAATAGCAATGATAGCAACACCTTTTTCGTGTCACAAAATGTGTTTTTAAAATGTCAGGTGTAAAAATGTTAAAAGGTTCTGTGCCAAATGATGATGATTGAAATATGCACAGTGTGACCACACACGCGCAACACGCCACGCCTTCACGCCTACCTTTTACCTGTCTCTGTCTCTCCCTTTCTTTCTCTCTCTTTATAATTACTCGTCGCTTTGCTCGTTAGAGCAAAAAGTTGACAACCAAATTGCAATAATTGAACAGTGTATGTTTTGAGAGTACTCGACTGGGAAACACCCTGCATACAGTCAATTATTTACTTTGACAGGCACAGAAAATTATTTTAAATTTATTATAATTCTGAAAAACGAGTTTTTTAATTAGCAATTGTATTAAATTATAAAATATTTTAAATTTAGTATCGAAAAGATAGAAAACAAAGCTCTATACTCTAAATAAGACATTTGTCACTATTATAGTGTATAATGTCTTAATTAATTGTTTTATTTTTATTTTTTTTTAAATTATATATTAAATATACTTTCAAAAATGTTTGAAATGAAAAACTGAAAATATAAATACTGCCCTTTTTGACGCGTTTGTCACTTTTACAGGGTATAAAAAGTACAAAATATATATAAATTAATTTCCATTTTGTCTCTGTGACGTGATGTGCTTCACCACGCCTCCCGCCTCCTGCCTCCCCCCTCGCTGCTCCCGTCACTCTGTTGCCACAGTCGAAACACGATCTGAGCCAAACCATCAATTAGTTGGCGCATTGAGGCGCAGTTTTATGGCCAAGTTGCCACAGTTGCCGTATTTAATATGCCAACCTTTATCCCAGCTACATTCTGGGCCCATTATATTTGTCACCTTTTGCTGATTTTTATTATAGCACGTTGTCGTTAACAGCGTCTTGGGTGGTGCTCATTTCCCTTTGTTCAGCCACTGTCCATTAACGGCCTCTGGTCACATCTAATTAATAATTGTTGCCTCGCTCTGAAATGTGTACATTTCGCCAACGAAATTATCGCTCATTTGATCAACCAGCAACTAAAACAAGCACAGCTGTCGTGACGTTGAGAGCGCAAAATAAAAGAGAGCAAGGAATTGCACAGATACTCAGTTGAGCTGGAGAGTAGTCTTAAATTTGTCAATTGTTATTGCACATTGTCATTGAAGTTAAATAGTAATGTAAAGTATTATATTTAAAATACTTGTTACATAACATATGTGAACTGCAATGTTTAAATTGTTAAATTGTGTATGCAAGTGTTTGTATGTACTACATTTCGGAAATGTGAGCTGCGTGGGAGCAAATTCAGAGAAACGCAAATGTCAAGCAAATTAATGTATGTATGTGTGTGTGTGTGTGCATTGCCTTGCGCTGGATCAAACGAGCTAAAGAGCGAAAGAGCGTGCGTTCCGAAGAGAGTAAGTATAAAGGCAAGGCCACCTTGGGCAAGGCAAATGAAAACGTTCAGAGTATTTGCGCCTGCAGGTGTATTGGAGAGCATCTTCTGTTAATTTGCTCTTATACTCGAATTCTTATGTATATTTATATATACAAACATATGTATATTCATATGCTTAAGAGGGAAAGTTTTTCTGTTTTATGGATCTTAATGATTTTGCTATCGAGCCATGAATGTCATTTGTTGTTAGGCTCAAGCTTCTACGCAATAATTTTGCTTTCGCACAAAATGTGCGCCTAAAAATAGACTGGAAAATTGATGCGATTATTGAAGTTTTGCTACTGACAGGCAACAAAATGGCTGCCAAAGCAGCGACAACAACAACAAAACCAGTATTAGCACCTGTGGCTTTGCAAAAGCTTTCAGCTTTCAACGTTCGGCTTTAGCTATCCAGCTGAGCCTATCGTCCACCTCCCGTGGCCTGAGGTCAGTTTTTGTTGCATGTCTCACTCTCGCTCTCTTTCCTTCGCTCTCTTTTGTTGCTCCCACTCTCTGTAGGTAATTTCCTATTCGTGATTACAGATTCTGCCGTCGACGTCGCAATGACAGGCAAATTGTTGTCTGGCTGGACATCAAGAGAGGGCGAGGCAGTAGGCGTAGGGGCGTGGCAGTCACAGGCAAAATGGCCATCCTGTTTAATTAAACTTTTATTTATTTCATTGCAATATTTTTAGGCTCCTGGGTTTTGAATTTATCTGCCATGTACACCCCCTGGCATATTGTAATAAAAAAAAGAATTTTAATAGAAATTTTAATTGTCATTTTCTAGAGAACTTTCTGTCACATGTTAAATGACATATATTTGAAAAATTCTTAGTTCGTTATTTTTCGATTTAATTGCAGTAAAATTTTAAATCATTAATACTTGTACTAAATTAACGACTAAATAAATTATAATTATTTAAGGAATTGAGTCCTTTGAAAATTAGTTGAAATTTATGATTAAGTTTTATACTTATAAAGATTTTTGTCTTAAAGCACTCAAATAATTTTGTACATTTAAAAAAACAACATCAAAAAATTACAATGTTTTTTTTATTATTTTTTGAGATATAATTTTATATTTCTCTAAGAATTTCTCTCAAGTAAATGAATTGAGCGTTTGCATCTGCATAAATGGTATTTTATATCATCTGTTTCAAATCATTTTAAAAGATGCAAATAAATGTTGTTAAATATGTTGGAAATTTAATGCAATTTATTTTCATATTTGATCGGAATTTACACTCAAGTCTCATTTATCAAATGTGGGAACCACCCTGTTGCACACACACACACACACACATACAGAAAGACAGAGACAGATGTAACATCGAGTCTTTATTTCGTTCTGGGGTCTTCCTACATGAGTTGTCGTCCCCCGTCAAGGCACAATATATGACCGACCATTCAAAGGTTCACTTGCAGCGATAAATATTGCAATTCGCAGCTTCAGCTTCATTTTCTGTCCCCCTTTCTACCTCCCTTCACTTCTGCCCCCACCAGTTGCTGTTGCAGTTGCAACTTCTCTCCTTATCAAAGGCTGCGACATCGACGAGTTTCTCACGATGACGACAACAACGAGGCGCAGGACAAAAGTCGTCGCCTCTTTTTGGGTGGCTACAAAAGTCTTATTTATGCGAAATGCCCATTTAAAGTTAATCTACCTTCTCGCTCTATGCACTGAGCGAAAGTAGTTATACTTTCCTTAAATTTATAATTGTTAGAAGTACGAATTACTGAAAATTAGCATATAAATTCTTCAAGCAAGTACTAAATATCTAATTATGAAGGATTTCTGCAAAAATTAGCATAATTTGATTAGGTACACAAATAAAAATTTAGAAAAATCAGTCCAACATTTTTCAAGCAAGTTATAGAAATCTTGCTATGCAGGATTTCTGATGAAATTTGAATAGCTTTAATAGGTACACAGATAAAAGTTCAGGTAAACGAAAAAATTCCAAGAATTTGAAAGATTTCTAATTTCTGTCAACGATTTTTAAAAATCGTTTTATACCTACTTAAGAAGTTGGAAAAATTTTAAAGTCTGCTCATAGATAAGGTACCATGTTTTTTTGAAGTATCATGAATATATGTCCAGCTACAGATTTGAAAGAACTTGAATCAAGTTTGATCAAGACTGTGCTTAAATCAAGAACTTAATTTACCATTTTAAAATTTCTGACTTAAGAGATTGCATTTGAAAAAGAGATCAAGACACACGGCTTAAAAAATCACTCCACAAATGTTTTGTATGATGTCAAGTTTGAAATGCGGAATTTGCAGCACAATATACTTGACTATTTCGCTCTGTGTATAATGAAATGGCTGGCTCGACTGTCAAGTGTAAGGTGGGCGTGTGTCGTGTTTGTCTCCATTACCAACCCATTTTCCGCTCCATTCCCATCCGATTTCCGATTCCCGATCCCCGATTGTCACGGCAACGCATTTATCAATATGTAAAGTTGCAGTTGGAACTATAACTGAAACTGGAACTGAAGTTGGAGTTGAGAATGGAGCTGGAGTTGGAGTTGGAGATGCCATCATCAGTTGCTGCTGGCGTTAAATAAAGTTAGCAGTTTGCTGTTTTCTGGTGTTTCAGTTTGTGGAGCAGTTCCCACAATGTGCCGTTATCTGGCACTTGCTGGGCGGTTTCATGTTTCGCTTTTCCATTGTCGTTCAAGCTGTCAACAACATGAATAATATTGAAAGCGACAAAATGCAACAAACACAAAAACTACAACAATTGAACGGAAATGTTGATGGAATGTGAAACACCTCGTAAGTTGAACAAACTGTCTCGAAAAGCAAAAATTGTAATGCATCAATTTAAAGCAAAATTGTCAACTTATATACCCTTATAATGTGAATTTCTACAGGGTATATTGACAACGAAATATATGTAATGCAATAAAAAATTCATCGCATTACGGAAACTGTCGCATTGATTTGAAATTGAGAGCCTTGCTTGGTGTCTACCGGAAGGAATATCAAATGGAAATATTGACATCATATTTAAAGGGCAGATTTTCTTGGAAATCTCTACTTACAAATATCCGGTTAAAATAAAGAAATATGTATGTTTCTTACCTGCAAAGAAAAGAAATACAAATATTTAGTTAATAATATAAATAATTAAATATTTTGTTTAGTCAAGAAATTAAATGAGTAACTAGAGATTATTTTTTCCAATTCGAAAAAATATTTAAATAGATTCAAGACTTTTATTTATTTATCTATTTATTTAGCATCGACTTAAGTTAGTTTCAAATTTATTTATCCATAACAATCCATAAACAATGAAGAGGATTGACTCTGTTTGTCTGCTAATTAAATATGCAAACAAAATGTAGTCAAAAAATGTCATTTATGGTTGGTTAAATAAATAACATTTTATTTGATATGTGAAACACTTCATTGTTGTTTTTTCCTTTTATTTATTGGGGCCTGTCATAAAGTTAAGTAAATTAAATTAAATGCATGTTGTATACAAAGTTAAAACAACATCCGAAAACGATAAAACAAATTTGCTAACTTTTTCTGATAATTTAACGATGCCTTTTTCAATCGATAATATTAATAATGACGATAGTCATAATAATCATCATTGATGATATTGATGATGATGAGGCCAATTTAGCAATATGCTGTCTGTTGCTCTAGGGAAGTTCAAATGAAATTATTCTCAATGTGTTTTGCACATAGCGAATAAACGAATAAACGAACGAATGTTCGAATGAATATCTCAGTGTCTCAACTTGAAAAGTGGAAATCCAGAGGGAAATCAGCACATTGAATCACCAGACAATATAAATCGAGTGATGGCACAACAACTAAGCAGTTATGTCAGTTTTCATTTGCCACAAAGCTCGATAGATCAAGTAATAATGGCACTAACTGCAATATTTTTCGATTAATATTGATAAGAGTTGATAACTGGGTAATGGAAGAGGTTGGGAAAGTAACTGATGGATCATTTCCATTTACTAAATATGATTAAACTTACTTAAAACTGAAATCAGCTCAACCTATACTATATTTAAGTGAAGAAGGTAGCTAAAAGGTGCTTTATATAAGACTTAATAGTTTATTAGCTTTAATAGCTTTATTTATATAATTTCAATTTATTTTATATGGTAGTTAAGATAATTGCCAATGATATCAGGCAATGTATGAATAAGTTTAATAACAAATAATTGTATTACTTATTTTTTAGTTTTACCACAAGGAAATTGTTTGCAAGTGACACAAGTTGGTAGATGCCAGATATAAATTTAAAGCGCTTACAGGTAACTTTTGAAGCTTAAGCTTTAAGGAGCGTCACTTAAAATTTTTCAATATAACCAAATAAAAGAGATTTTTGTATATTAAGTAAATTCACTCGCAGTGTGAACTTTGACCCTAAACTTGACCGACAGCAGATCGAATTTTCTAAAAAGCCAGCTAACTGCACGATAAAATCGTCTCAGCTACGTCGTGTGAAAATTTCAGCTTTCTAGTTCTTCCGGCTTGGTGTATACAATGAGCGAGTGTCAGTGAGTCAAAGAGAGAGTGAGTCAAAGAGCGAGTGAGTGAGTTGGGACAAAGAGCTTTATATATTTAAATTAATCGACTGAAATAAATAAATAAATATATTGAGCTCAATTTGACTTATTAATTAATTCCATTAGTAATAATTGTCGGTTTAAATGACACTTACAGCAAATAAATTTCCGAATAAACATCGCAGAAATTTATGATTTTTTGTGCAATTTGAATTTTAAATTAAATGTAAAATGCAAATAGGCGAAAGACCACAAAACATACAACAAAATTCTGTGACTACAAAATGTAATTTAGCTAATTTCATTCAATATAAATTATAAAGGTAAACAACAACAGAAAAAACAACAACAATAGCAACAACAATTAGTCAGCCAGCCACAAGAAAACCTTATAAGCGTGTAATTTAATTTAATGCAGCCAAAAACAACAACACGGGCGCGTGAATAAATGTGGAAAATGCTGCCGAGTTGCAACACAACGACAACAGCAAAAAATAACAACAGCAACAAACAGCAACAGCAACAACAAACAACAACAACAGCAACAAAAAATTTGGCTTTTAATGCGTTGCAATCGCCAAATCGCTGGAGCATTCAACAACTGCCAAATGGGTAACAACAACCACAACATTATCATCAACAACAAAAACAACTTCTCGTTGTAGACGGGGCGTGGCATTTGGGGCGTGGCATTTGGGGCGTCCAATTTAGCTTATATCATACAATTTGTTGCTGCTGCTAATAAAGTTGTATTGCCACAACAACAGCAACAACGGCAACAACAATTGTTGCCAAAATCAAAATTAGTTAAACTAAAGCAAACAAAAAAGAAAATAGAAAATAAAGATAAACATCAAAAATAAAAAAAAATAAATGTGCGTCTTAGCTGAAATTTGTTGTTGTTATTGTTGTTGTCTTGGCCAACAATCGGAAGTGCAAAATTAAAAGCCAGACGACGACTCGAAAAATCCAAGACAGTCTGTCTGGGTGTGTGTGAGTTTGTGTATATGTGTGTGTGTGTCTATGTGTATGTGTGTGTGTGTGTATTTAACTTTGACGGAAGTACGGCCTAAAAGTTGCCACTCTAACGGTAGAAGAGTGGAAGGAACTCGTACAAGTTCACCTAAAACTCACTGTAAACATTAGTCAACTTTTGAAATCCTTTAGAAGGGGTCTTAGGTTTTTAGCCAAGTTTAGCAATTACAGCTAGTACGACTTAACTTTCAGATGAGTCATTGGAAATTTCCTGTAATTGCGGAAATTAGACAACAGCAACAATCAGAAGGAATAATTTTTGGTTCATCCACACAAAAAAAAAATATATATATATATATATTTATTTTCTGGTATTATTATTTATTTTATTTTGCCATATTAATTAATTGTTATATTAATTAATTGTTATGCAAGACTAAAGAGTAGTCTTTAGACTTTTTATTTCCATTTCCAGACTTTCATTTAGTTTGTTTAAAAATTTTGAAAATTTATATTATATATTCTATAAATTTCATAGGAATAAATTAATCACAGCCAAGACTTATATATTGAAAAGTTCTTTTCAAAAAAGTAAGATACAGCTTTGAAAATTCGTATGTCCATATCTTACTTAGCATTTCATATATTCTAAAAAATTGTAGAAATCGTATTGTAGAAATTGAAATAACCACATATTGTAAATCAGAATTAACTTGAAGCTACATTAAAAAATAAATAATCAATTAGAAATTAACAGACGTAACTTAAAACGAGGTGGAGTGTGAATGTATTGTAATCAAATTGAATTTTATTGCAGGAATTAATGTAAAATAGTTTTATTAAGTTTTCTGAGCTAGACACAGGGAATCTAGTTGTGCACCCTTCAGCTCTGCAGTCTGTTCAAATGCAGCACTTTCCCAACACTTGGGTCTAGTTGCCACCCTGTAAAAATCTGGTTAACACCTCGACAAGAACATGTATTTACAGGCAGCCTCTAATTTCGAGTAGCGCCTCCTCTGTTGCAGGCAATTTTCAAGCACCACAGTTTCGAGTGTGTTTTCCACGTTGTTTTCGTCAGACTTGGCTAATGGCTGTGTGCAATTTGGCCTGTTAATTGACCAAACACTTGCACTGCCAACCAAAATGAGTGTGGCCAGTTATTAGTCGTCGCGTCGGTCAACAAAACTCTCGACTTAAATCGACTCTGTGCTTAGCACTTGCCCATTAATCAGGCTTCCCAAAATTGCCGTCGGGCTAACAATCAAATTTTAAACTATTAAATCGTTTCTCTTGTCACATTAGCCCAAATTTAAGCCAAATTGTTAGAAAATGGAGGTTATCTACAATGCAGCTTATAAACCCACTTAAAATTATTCAAACTACGCGAAATGAGTCGCCAGTCTTTTGTTTTACCAGATTTTAAACTTGCATAACTTTGTAAAAACTAACCCGATTTTCATGCGAAATGTCATTTTGATCATTATTTGGTGATTTAATTAATTTTGCATACAAAAAAAATTAACCTTTGATTTTCGGTAAAAAAAATTTTTTTTTTCTAAATCTTGATTTTTTACTTTTAGTTAACTGCTATTTTGGATTTGATTATAAAAGTTACGGAAGAGAACATTCTTCATAACAGTATTAAATTATTTTATTCCAAGGAAATACATACAAACATAGTTCCTATGCAAAAGTAAAAAAGTAAAGTTCAGAATTATATTTCATATTTAACAAAAAACTCTTTTCATATTAAGCTAAAATTAATTCTTTCATTTTATATTACAAATGAAAATGTACAAATTATTTTAAATTAAAAGGTAAATGGTGTGAAAATAACATTAAATTCTCGTCATACAGCAGAGCTGCCAAATTCATTGCTAGAAGAAAACTTTTAACTAATACTGTCATGGCAAGAAGGAGTAGCATTTCTTAGGAACTGTTAATAGAGCTTAGAAACTAAAATGACAGTTAAATTGGAAAACTTTCAAGATAGCTCAAACAGGCTTTCAATTAAGATACTATCATACACACACACATGCACACAGTTATTTTTGGTTGCCACCTGCAACGTTTTAATGGCCACGACTGTATATCGAAATCAAGGTTTCGTTAATTGCTTGAAATTTCTTAACTACAATTTGTGGACTCAATTACAATTATTGTGGTGCACTTTAATTGTTGTTGCACATTTAAAATGCAATTCTCAATTGCTTGCAATCAATTCGCACGTGCGACAAATTCACAATTCCAAAATTAACATTTATCGTTATTATTTTTTTGCCTTAAAGGCACATTAAATAGCACATAAATAATTCCATGGCAAAAAAAAAACAAAGTGAAAAAATTTCATGGAAAATTGCTATAGAAAATGCCGTGGAAATTGTATTGGCTGTCAAATTCAGATAAATTCAACTGAAATCTGAAATTGCTAACGGGCGCCACAATTTAAAGCGCTTTATTTAAGCCAGCCAAACAAAAATTGTTTCACTAAATTGAAAATAAAAAAAAGTATTATATTGTTGTTGTTTTTTTTGAGTACAATTTTTGTTTTGAGATAAATATATATATTTTATGACAAGCGAAATAAAATGCGCTTTAAAACGTGAAACGTTCATAAACAAAGGCCGGAAACAAATGGTCGAGCCCAGTGAAACAGTGGCTGCTAAAAGTGCGCGCACTGCAAAAAAAAAAAAAAAAATTGGCGACCAGACACTCTAGCGTTTATTGCACTCACCCAGGTCCACCCCATCCCCCACCCAAATTCCTCTGTCTCCCCATGTCAGCTGCTGGTCAGACAATTTGCAGTCTTGTCTGCGAGGCAGCCTGCCAAATTTAACCCCAGGCAATTTTAACACGGTTTTTTTCCTCTCTTCTTTTTTTTTTTTTTGGTTGCACATTTTCGTGCCGCACGCCATTTTTATTTCTCGCATTTTTCTCTCGCTTTTGCCGCAGCATTTTTCATAATTCTTGAGGCATTTTCGCCAGAGTCTCGAGTAAATAAAAAAAACCGCCAACTTGCAAAAGTCTTTTTTTTTTTAACTGTGTGGAAATTATATTTTGGCAGCGTGTAATAATCTCCTTTTACCGAAAAATGTTCAAATATATTTCATAGTTGCACTTTCTAGACGCCAGACTCCCTTCTTTCCCTCCCTTCTCAATTTCTGCCCAGCAAAGTCATAAATATATTGTTGCAAGCGAAGGAATCATAAATATGTCGTCGTTGTCATAGTTGTTGCTCTTCTTCTTGTTGCTGTTGTGGAGCCGAAAAAGTCCATATATATTTAGAGCTGTATCTGGTAGTGTGTGTGCCTTACATTTTGGGCACAAAATGATACAAAATCTATGTAATAACTCGAATGTTGGAAGAGACGCGGCCAAAAGTAGACAAAAACTTGTGAGAAGTGGACTGAGAGTGTAAGAGGAAGAGAGATAGAGAGAGAGAGAGGGTTGTGAGGCTGCTAAAGTACTAAGCACAGTGGGACAAGGGTAGTCTTTTGCCAAAGTTATGACAGTTTGAAGTTTTTGGGGAAAGTAAGGCAAAAATGCACAGTGACTATCAAAAAATGATGCAGAATCAAATTAGAGGCCATATCGTGATAAAATTGACATTTTGCAACGAAATCGGTTAAGATTTAACAAAATTATGACAGTTTAAAGCTTTTAAAAAAACGTCAATGGGAGGGTACGGAAAAAAGGAGGAAAAATATTGAATTTTTAAATTTTCCATAGCAGAATCATATTAGAGGCCTTATTATATAAAATTTAAATTTCACATGGAAATCGGTTAAGTTTTGACAATGTTATGGCAGTTTGAAATTTTTGAAAATTTTATTATATTTGTTAAGGTAGTTTTAATTCACCACTTGAATTGTGCTTTTCTATTTTAAATGTCAAGCTTAAAATTGTAATAAACCTTTAAGATTTGATTCACTGCTTTCAATTGATGTTCCATACCAACAAGTTTCAACCCACTGTGCCTCATCGCATACAATGGCACAAAGCTGTTGATATTGCTGTTGATATTGTTGCTGTTGTTGTTTTCTGTGCAACAACTAGAGACCACTAATGGTATATCTTTATGTCTGGGGCACACATTGTTATGGCTTATTTTAAAGAGTTATCGAAAAAGCATCTCGAAAATAGACAAAAAATTGCTACAAAATGTGCGCCGCAGATATGCAGAGTCTGATAATGGAGGGAAACTTTTTGGGGGGTGGGGGGCCATGTGGAAAGATTCCCGAGGGGAATGACAACTTGAAGATCAGACTTTAAAGCGACACATTTCGCAGCTGAATCCTGTAGAACCGTCGAGTTGCCCACAAGGCGTTGAAATTGTTTGTTTCAAATCAAAGCCCATGTTGATAATCGAATCATTGAGTTGCATACAAATTTGTAGCGACTCCCTAAAGCTTTTCCCCCTTCCCACCCGCGATTCCCCTGGCAATAGAATTGCTGATGAGCTGCTTTGGCTTTGGCGGCGCCTCCGAAGTCTCATTGAATTTGAAATGCAGCCATGGGCGATACAATAATAGCATACAAAATGCGACTTCAAATGAGATGAGATGTGATGAGATGGGGAATAAGAACTGACTGTGAAACTGAACCACAATTTGTGCCACATCTTTTTTTTTAGCACCTTCTCGAGAATCCTCCCACCTCTTATTCGTTGTTAAACTCCCCAGGCTGTCGTTGAATTTGAATTTCAGAATTGACGTCATCCACAATGCGCATATGATTTACTCGTACTTGTTGATTCAAATGGGCGGCCATGCCACGCCCACCTCGTCTCGCGGCACATTAGATAAGCAACTTGAGGGAATTGCAGCCGAGACTTAAGTTGTGCATGTTTGTGTATGTGTGTGTGTGCAAGTATGTGAGTGTCTAGAAGACAAAATATAAAAACAATAAAAGTTTGCAGCTTACAGAAGTTAAAATGCTCTAATCAAAGTTGTTAAAACACATATTTTTACATTTTCATTAATCAGACGCCTTTAGGCGATTATAGTAGCTTTCAGGAGCTTTCGGGAGCTTTCATAGAGCTTAAAGCAGCTTTTAAGCTCTCCAATTTCTTAATAAATTTATAGAATGAATCGATAAGTACGTCTATAGAAATTGTATACTCTTTAAGACTGCAATTACTTTCATAAAAGCTGAAAGCTCTTTAAATAAACTTTATACAGTACTTAGTTACACCTTCAGCTTTGCAGATATAGTTTCATAATTTAAATAAATTTCGGAAACGAAGCAAATGATTTGTTTCCAGCAATTGTAGGCTTTAAATGTTGAAAGCTTTTATTTATAACAAGATTTTTAGCTATAAAGACAGTTATTAGTATTAAATTAATATGCAAAAGTTAAATTATATTTTATGGTGTCACTAATGAGCTTTTCAGTCCAACCATATATTTTCAGTCAAATAATTTGTAGTAAGCTTTCAGCTACTTTAAGCTTTCTTAAAGTTAAAAGCTCAATAAATGTGCTTTTAAAGAATGCTTATATTTGTTCACTCCAAGCGTCCATTTCGAATTGATTTATTTTTAGTTAGCTTTCAGCTACTTGAAGCTCTCTTAAAGTTCAAAGCTCCATTAATGGGCTTTTAAAAAATGATCTTGTGTTTTCACTCTTCGAAATAGGTTGCCAAACTTATTTTCGGAAAGAGCATTTCGAATCGAAAAAACTGCTGTAAAAAATACGACAAATATTTGCAGCTCATTTGAGAATATGGAAAAGCAGCTTTTGTGAATTTGGTGCTTTGTCGTTGACGGCGACTTTTATGGCCGACAAATGAATGCAACAAAATTGTGAGACGAAAATTGAAAGAGACAGCAGTGAAACACGTAATTAGCCAAGTGAAACCCAACATGGCTAACAGACTTGAAGTGTCAAAGTGAGTAGGGGGGGAGAGAAGGAGGGAGAGGGTAACCCTAGTTGATATTTCACGTTAATCGAAAGTAAATTAAAATTGAAACCTTTTGCTTTTAATTGCAAACGAATTTAGAATTTTATCTCAACTCACTCGTCTCGCTCGACTTAATTGGGCGTTAATGAGTCTGTGCATTAAACGCGGCCAATTAAGTGTCTGAAAATGCCTCTAGACTCTAGAGAGGTGTTCAGTTAGACTTCTCGTAGTTGGAGATAAATTAACTCAGTTTTAACATTTAATTGTGCCCATAAAGAATGCCGAGGCTGAGACTACACTCTAGAGTCAATAAATTACTTAAGCTCAGGGATCGCAAATGAGAGTTATAAGTTTAAATAAAATCGTACCTTGCAAATAATTATCTAAATAAATAGAAAATTATTCGATATACAACTATTTTTGTTTGATATTCCGGAAAGTTTTCAGTGAAAACAGAATAATCTTTTATTTGAAATATTTATATCATAATCATAATTGGCTTAAATATTTTGTTAAAATTAGACTAGACTTAAACTAAATTTTAACTGCATAATTCATATAATTTTAAAATATGAATAAGGACTATAAATTCAAATTACTTATAAATATAACGAAATATAACAATAAACAAAAAAGAATTTAAAAATATTCAATCGATTTTTCTTAATATTAAGTGTGAATAATGTTGAAATTTTAAAGTTTTTGCTACAGAAATGTTACATGAAAATAATAATTTAAATTAAAATGGAAGCATAATTATTATTTAATCATTTTGTTTCAAATAAATTTGTAGGTTACTTTTTTATATGTTGATATTAATTTTTATCAAATAGTTTTTACTTTATAATTTATAATTATTTAGTAATAATTTTAACGGTCTCTGTTTTAGTTTCAGTTTAAACGTAAGTTTCATGTGTGATAAATTCAATTTGATACACATTACGTATACACCTCGCATTTGTCTACAGTCTTCTGTCATCTCTTTTCAGTCATCTTTCTTCTGTCATCTTTCATCTCTCATCGCTTCCATAAATTGCATAATTAGCTTTTGGTCCAGCTGTGACCTTCATCTGTATGCACAATCTGTATGCACAATGAACTTGGCCGCTAACTTTTGACTTTCTTTTGTTCGATCGATTACTCTTCCTCCTTCTACTCCTCTTTTTCAATCTTTTCACTCTCTGATCAGTTGGCCAGCTGCCAAAGTGGCGTCATTTGCATATTTACATAAATTTGCGTAGTAATCATTTAAACTGTCCGTCATTTGGTCTCACTTTAGTCTGTCTTTATCTCTATTCCGACGATCATGACGATCGCTAAGCCAAAATCTCGATGTCGCCACACACAGAGACACAATGAAAACATTTATAAGAAAAAACAGAAATAATAAGAAACAAGATGTTTGCATGGGCAATACCCTGTAAACATGCGACAATGAAATATTTTCTATCCAGCAACCACAAAAATATTTTTAAGAGCTTTACATTAAATGGTAACATACGTTGCTGTAGAACCGTATCTATTTAGCTGGCCGCGACTGTAAACAGTAGTCGTTTTCTAGTTGCTGTGGATGCGATTGTCTGTGATGTTTGTCTGTCTGCTTCAATCAACTGGCAGCAGCAACTATTTTTGGTACGCTGCCAACAACTGCAACTGCAACTACAACAACAACAACAACAACGAGAGCAACAACAATAATAACAACAACTTATCGTCACAGTCGCATGCCAAAAACGCTAAAAGTGGCGGCTGCTTTTGACCCACTGACTGATATACAAAAAGTTTTGCAGTTTTCAGTTTGCCGGTTGTCGGTTTCCAGTTTCTTGCATTGTGTTGTTGTCGTTGTTGTTGTTGTTGTCGTTGTTGTTGTTGCAAATGCAATTAACTTGTTTAACATTTCGGGCGCCAGTTGATCTCCGGCACTGCCACTTGGCCTACTCAATTCCCCCTGTCTGTATCATTCTCCTTTCAAAACAGCAACTCTAAGTATTTTCCAGTTTTCACTTTAAGATTAAAATATTGATTTTTGACACAACTCACAAGACAAAAAAATTACCGAAAATATGACTAGACTTTAAAAACAACATTTACTTCCTGAATTTTGTCAGTAAATAAATAAAATTAAAAAATAAAATGAAATAACATTTAAATTTAAAAATTTGTTAAGAAGTACTAAGAATTTTGATTAAACATAATAAAGGTTTAAAATAAAAGGCATTTTTGAAGAGTTATACTAATTATTAACTTGTATAAAATGATATAGATGAATATTGAATAAAGATAAGGACTTAAAATGTGACGATCTCCAGCCAAAAAATGAAAAATGTAGGAAAGAAATAGAAAAAATACCTTTGATTTATAATAGAAAGACTGTAAAAATTGCAATTAATACAAGTAGATTTCAATAAATTTTTCATCTTTGTGGGTGAAATTTTAGTAAGCTAATAGAGGCATGCACTTTCGCATTAAATATTCAAAAATATGTCAATTTTGGGATTGTCAAAGTTGGAAGCAGTGAAATAAGTGTCTGCCTCATCAGATATTTAGATATGTGCGACAAAAACACTGAGAACAACAAAGTTGAGTGCCACAATATGTCATTCACCGCAAAATGTAAAAGTTTTACAAGTGTTTTTGACTTTTTACAGCCGAGAAAGAGAGAGGGAGAGAGAGAGAGAGACGAAGACTGTAAGAACTAATGAAATAGCGTGTTTTTCTGCTTCTTGCATTTTTCCAACTCTGTCTACAAATTCCAATTAATAATTCATAAACATTTGCCTCAGCGTCTTCCCAATGGTTTTCCCCATTTTTCTCCCCCCCCCTTCCCCTTCCCCCACCACTTTTCTCTGTTTGAATAGCCAACACTTGGTGTTGTTGTTGTTGTTGTTGCTTTCTTGGCAATTTGTTTGCAGCATTAAAAAAAAAAACACTACAAAAAATAAATTTGTTTGAGCTGCCTTCGTAATTGGGTTACCAGTGAAGCAGATGACGCTGACGTCGACGTCGACGTCAACTGCAGCCGCAGCCGCAATATGAGATACATAGATACAAAGATACAAAACTTGCAGTTGCAGTTGCCAAGTCAATTAAGTTGAATTTTCTGTTTGTTTTCTTTAACTTTTGCGTTGTGAATAAAAGTGAATAGCAAATGAGTCTGCTCATATACTCATCATAAATGATATCTCAGACATATTTTTTTATTATGGCTTTTCCTTGATTTTTTATGTGTCTTTCAAATGATTATGAGAAACTAAAAGATGATCTGCTCTATAAATTTTAAGAGAATGCATAATCTCTCAGTATGACTATAAATTTCGATATTTCTAGAACGTTGTAGTCTAAAGTGCTCGACTTAGAGATACCCTTGCCCATATAGATTTATAGATATTCAAATCTATAATTATTTTATTTCATTTCTAGATTTGAATTTTTTACAAATGTGCCTTAAATATGTTTTTACTTGGACAGATTGCCATTCGAGTCCCAGTATTTTATGAACTTAATATTGAAGATGACTGTTCTTAGTGTAAATACATTATATTATATACTTTATGGATTCAAACATATCTCTTTAAGCTTGTTACATATATTTGCACAAAACTATTACACCTTTTTCAATGAGCACAGCGTATTAATATCAATTTTCCTAATTGCCAAAGTGACAGAAAGCTACCTTCTATATAAATCTCATGAATAACTCATGTAGGTATTTATTAGCCTCATTTCTCAGAGAAAGACAGGAGGGACCTTTTCAATTTTTGCATAATTGTGCGACAACAGAAAACACCGAACCAAAAACAATAAACAAAAAAAAAAAAAGGGAAAGAAAAGGCAAGTTTTGTGTGTGTCGAAGAAAACAAAAGTTACATCAGTTTGTCAGTTTGTCAGTCTGTCCCTAAACGCTAAATCTAACCAAGGAACCAAAGAATGGTCCACTGACAAAGGTAGATACACCTGTCTCTGTCTCCAGCTCCATTTGCATCTCTTTCTGCGATTCGGCAGCTGGAAATAAATTGTCGAGGCATAAATTAGCGTCAAACTGCGAAATTGACTTTCGACAGACAAACTTGGGTGAAACGGGTCGATCAGGGAAGGTACCTCCCTCCCCCCACACACGCCAAAAACAATGGAGAAGAGTGGTGTAGGGTTGTAGAGGGTGTTGGGTGTCCCCAGTTTCCAATTAGTCGCATTTCTAATTGTGTGCAACAGGCCAACAGAGAAGAGAAAACAGAGAAACACGACGATGTCATTCCCGATTCAGTGGCATGGAAAATAACAAGGCTTTCACCGCTCCCTACACCTCTTTTCCTCACTCAACCTCACTGGTCTCCCACGGGAAACTGTTGCTACAATCTGTTGCCGTCTCTTCAGTTTTTTTTTTTTTGTTTTTTTTATTGATTTTTCATCTGTCTCACTTGGCGTGACTTTAATTTAATTGTTGTCAGCATCTTTGAACTTTATAATGCGACACCTCCAAGCACTGTCTCCCCTCCAACCACCCCTCCCTTGCCAACGCCCATGTCAGCTGATAATAAATTATTAATTTGGAGCGATTAAGTGCCTTGACAATCGTAAGTTCGTAATACTCATTGATCTCTGCCGCCCAAAAAAAAAAAAAAAAAACAAAAACACTAGTAAAAATGTTAACTTCACACCGCCGAAGATTTGATACCCTTATGTTGAGCTATCTGCGAAAATAACAAATATCTTAAAAAAAAATCTTTATTTTTCAATAATCGTACTAGATACTATATATAATATAGTGAACCGATTTAAATCAAATTTGGTCAGTATATGTATAACTACACTAGAAACATGTTTTGAGAGATTGGTTGATATATCTTTAAAAACAAAAAAGTTCTTTATGCTTCAACTTAATTTTCGACCAATCGTTCCTTTGCCAGCCATATAAAATAGTATTACGATCCAGTCTATTTTAATCATTTAACGTAAAAATATTCGACAAAAAAACAAACAAAAAGTTATAAGAGTCTAAATACAATTATAAAACAAAAATGCTAAATTAGCAATTAAATTATATTAAATATTCTTAAAATTTAAAAATACAAAAAAATTAGGTTTCATCAAATTTAAAGCATAATATTTTTTTTTTTATAACTGATCCAGTATTTTGTGACATAATTGTAATACCCTCTACAAGTGTAAAAACATCAATATGTCGATTACAAAACTAGTTTCCTGTATTTAACAATTGATTGAATATCGCGAATTGTGAACAGTGAATAGTGAATAAGCATCAGCTGAATTGTGAATAACGAATCGTGAGTTGAGATTTGTGTTTTGTAAGTTTTGAAGTTGACCGTTTTCAGGTTTCTTGAACTTGGCTCACATTTTGTAGCTCAATCACAAGTATTTCTCTCTCTTTGTCTCTCTCTTTCTCTCTTTTTCTTATTATCTATCTTTCTCTATATCTTTTATAAAACTGACAGACAGACGGTGCTCTTGAAGTGCCGTTACTCTTTGAGAAACCCTCGGGGGGCTTGGCACTTTTAAGTGTGTCGCCGTTAATTGTTCATAGAAAATAACTTGAAATTCTTTATCAAGATTTTGCGTAATGCAATAATTTCAACTTTCAATTACCCTGTAATTAACTTTGAAAAGGGTATATAACTTTAAAATATTTTAACATAGAGCGGAGTTTAATTTATAATGCAAATATTACTCATTTTAACATGTTGATATTATTTTACAGGGTATATTTAGTCATTCTACATTGTTATTTGCTTAGATCGAGCACTCTATAGACTAATTTATTATTACATTTTCCAATATATATTCAGGGTATTAACTAGTCAGGCATGCTCACTTTACTAAAACTTTCCAAATCGCTAGCTTTAATAAATCTACAGAGTACTTAAATACATCAGGAAGACTCAAAATTAAGAGCTTTTTTACAGGGTATCAAAGAGTTGAGCATACTTTTTTTTTATAAATGCGTAAACCTTTCTTCCGACATAATTTTGACAGCATTTTTTGAGTAAATTTTTTCGTATTTTGACCAGGGTATCATCTAGTCGATCACACCCACTTGCTGTTTATCGATTTTTGTTTGGGCCAGCGACACTTTGTGGCAATTGCTAAAGAATCACGTACGCGACCATGCCCCAACGCCCACCAAATGCCTTCAGTCAGCGACTCCAACTCTTGCCACATGCCCCCTCCTTTTCACTTCCCCTTCCCTACTCGTGCTGTGGCATAAATAAGTCTTAGTCGCGGCTCAAGCGAGTTGGCAACTCTGTCAGCTGGCTCCTCAAATGTCACGTGCAGACGAAGGAGAGTCTCTACATTTTGTAGTCCTCTTTCTTCTCTTGTCTTTCGGCTTTTCTCTCTTTAAACTAGTTCATTCAAATTGCAATTTAGCTCATCCATTCATCCAACCAATCATTAAGTCATTCGTTTTGCCAATTTCAAAATATTTAAATTGCACCACTTGCCAAACTTGCCCCACTTGCCCCACTCGCTTGGTGGTCAACAATGGCAACACTGAGAGTCACCGCCACATTGAGCCACCCACAAAGCGGAACAACAAACTCTATTGCGTGTCCAGCAGAGTTTTCAAAATCCAAAATTATCTTGCAAATGATACAAATAAAATTAAGAGAGAGTAGTAGTCGATTTGTAAATACCCCGTAACAAATTTTTACTTTAATTTTCATTTCAGTTTTATAGATAAACTTATACTTAAACATTTTTGACACTTTCCATATATAAAAATCACTTTCAGTAGTGTAAAAGTCTTTAAGTTTTTTTCAATTCTAATTACAAATTTTTAAATTAATTAGAGTTTTCTTTTTCTTTTTTTTTTTTGTATACATTGTTACCATATGTATTTAAATTTTTAAGGCTTAAGCTCCAGACTTTTTGACATTCATTTTTTTTCAATATATTATAATTCAAATCTTTGTCTGTAAATTAAAAATTGAAGTTTTTATTATTTTTTGTATTTCAACATTATTTAAAACGGTTTTAAGTGTTCTCAAGGTATTCAAAACAAAAACGAATTTTAAAATTTAAGCTTTCGCCTGACAATGTAAATTTTTATTTATAAGTAAATACTAAACTTAAAATAATATATGTATTTTTCTGCTGTCGAATGCCTTGAGTTCCAGTAAAACAAATCTGTGCTATTTTTAAGTAAGCTTTTAAAACAGCTTCATATTTACAGGGTATTTGCAAAAGTGATAAATGATCTAACCTGGTCAGCTGCTTTTTGTTCAGTTATTTGGCACGAGTTTTGCATATAAATTGGCCTGAAAATGCCATTGAAATTGGAGATGGCCAAATTCTGAAGATGAGATGCCGCTGCATGTTGACCAAGTTAACTGACTGACTGATTCTCGTAAACTGGGCTAACTGCTTTTGAGGTCAACTAACTGACAGCAAACGAAATGAAGATCGAGTTCGAGTTGAACATTAAGATGAAGTGTAGACAGAGAATGATGGGAACTCTGGATAGGGTTGGAGAAATGGAAAAATGGGAAATGAGGATTAAGCCCTGCCAAGAAAATTAAGTAAAAATAGCCCCAAAAGAGTTGAGAGGGGAAAATGGGGCAACGGAAGTGTTTATGTTTATAAAAATGTTGTCTAAATGAAAAAAATGGGGAGATGTGTGTGGAAAGCAGCTAAAAAAAAAACTAAATGAAAGCAAATGAAAATCCCTTTTGGGTTGTCAAGTTCAAGCGGAAGAGGAGGGAGAGATGTCATATTATCCAGAGAGCCCTAAGGCACTGAAGAAAACAAAAACATAATCAAAAAAAAAAAAAAATAATATGAAAATTAATTTTTTTTCCCAGTGACAAAGCGACTTGTATAATAATTATTTACAAATGTGTTCACAGATTGAGCAAAGGAGAGGGAAATGCGGCTTACAAAGCATTGTTCAAGTTTTCGCTTTTCAATTAGTTTTAGGATGGCAAGGGGGTGGGAAGAGAGGGATTGAGGGGGGTCTCCCACACACGGAGAATGAGTTAAGCATCCGTAGGTATCAATTACAAGTCTCTAATGCGAATATAACGAGCAAAGAATTACAAATAACAATAAGGCGAATATGAGACGTAAGCAGCAAAACAAAGCAAAGCCGCAGACAAAAACGGAGACAGAGAGAAAGAGTCTCAGGCCAAGAGGAAGAGAGACAGACAGAGGGAGAGGGAGAGAGAAGGTAAATGCAGTAAGTAAAAGATACGCGATACAAATGAAGCGCAGCGCAATTCGTGACAACTTGTGGCAGGTGCAAGTGAAGGGCATTAAGTAAACAGTCAGAGAAAGAAATAGAAAATGAAAAAAATAAATAAAAAGAAAGAGAAAGAGAGGGAGGAGCGCTGTAAAGTAAAAGAAAAAGCGAAAACAAACTCAAGCTGAAACTTGTCTTGAAATGAATAGAATTCTAATAGAATGGACAACAATAAATGCATGATAATGGAAAGCAGACTCATAAAAACGCTTTAAAGCTGTTGAAATCGCTTATCAATTGCAGAAGAAATGCAGCCATTGTTAGAAAAAGGTATTTACTAGACTTGTCAGATATTATTTGCTGATTTACGACCAACTTCCAAGTGATAAAAAGAAAATTAAGCAACTTTACGAGTGAAAAGTGAAAATAAATTCAACCAATGAAGACAATAGAACTTATAATATGAAATTAATCAGCATTTTGATTTAGAGTGAGGAAAGAAATGGTCACTCTAATGAATATTTAA
This sequence comes from Drosophila innubila, assembly GCF_004354385.1. Classification (NCBI taxonomy): domain Eukaryota; kingdom Metazoa; phylum Arthropoda; class Insecta; order Diptera; family Drosophilidae; genus Drosophila; species Drosophila innubila. Next base: position 2,626,857 of record NW_022995372.1, on the reverse strand, counting down.
TGCTAATTATCTAAAAATTGGTAGAAATCGGGAATTTAAATCACAAAATGATTCAGTTTTTCTTGAATTAAACAATTAATCAACATTTTAGTAAGTGCGAGGAAAGAGATGGTCACCCTTCACAGTTTTAGAAATTTACAATTAAATTATTATTTTTTGTTTATAGAATTTAGCAAAAAGGAAAATATTGTCACTCCAAATTTTAAAAGTATTCCAAGTGATCAAAAATAGTTCAAAATCAATAATGGAATTTTTATGATTTTAATTTACTTTCTATAAGTGTGAGTAAAGAGATGGATTAAAAAAAGAATTTTTAGTCAGAAAAAGAGTTGCAAAAGAAACCTATGGAAAATAGTACATTAACATAATTTAATCATGGTCACTCTAATTTATTTTTAAAATTTTTATTTTTGAGATTAAGTGTATATTTAAGTGTCTTTTAGCCTGACAATAAATAAATAATGCTCATTAAATACGATAAGTCTAAAAAGTAATAGAAATTGGTTATTTCAATACCTGAAGAAGGATTAAATCAGAATTGCAATTTATTTTATTTTTTGCGACTTTTTAAGGATTAACAATATATACTTTCACAATAGAACTATAATTAAGCTCCTTAAATCAAAGAAAGTCTCTCACATTAGAATAATTCACTAGTTAATACCACTGTTCAAGCTGAAATCTCTGACGTCAGAGAACTATGAATTGGCTTTCAAGTGGATCCCAGTTCATTAGTAATACATCTGCCACCTCTGTATCCCTCACGTAGTTCATGGGATAAACAATAGGTGGCCATGGTTCATTGTTACGTCTTGTGTAGCAAGTTGCAAGTTGCACGATGCAAGTCGAAGCCAAAACAAATTGGCAGCAACAACTTTGGCCAATCAACGGCATCGACACAACAGAATTGCGGTGAAATTTTGATGGGATGAGGCAAGTAGCAAGTGGCAAGTGGCAACTCGTAATTGCAACTGCAACATACGGTGGCAAACTGCGATGCAATGCAGCCATTATAATGAAGACCACAAAAACCAAAGGAATGCGACAAAATGTGTAGGAATAAATGGGGAGAGAGGTGGCAAAAAAGAGAAAGAGAGAGAGAGAGAGAAATGTAGAGAGTGTGAGATTTTTTTGGAGCAACTCATCAAAAAGTCATCCATCATTGGCAATTTTGTTGAGGCGCCACATTGCGTCAATCTTGTCCCTCAAATGACGGAAATGCAATGCCCTCTTAATGGCCCGATAAATTGTGTATTTTGTGTTTTAAAAATTTTGAATAAATTTGTAAGATTTACCAAAAAAAGGTAAAAGAATTTTGATTAAATTAAAAAATTTGCATAGAAAATTAAAGAAGTTAGAGATTCAAGCTCCAAAAGTATTTAGAATAAAAAAATTAGAAAAAATATATGCTTTGATGTTTTCTGAACTCGAGGAAAATTTTTTTTTTTTGAAACAGTAGCTTTATACATTTTTAATTTATTTGGTCAAATTTTTGTTATATAAAATAATACGATTTATAATGGAATATTCTTGAAATCTGTAAATAAAAGTCGAAATTACATTACTAATTTATTAATAAAAGTGGCCCGATCTTTAGTAAAATGGTTTTGACTTTGAATTTTCCAAATTGTGTTTTTTTCTTAAATAAAATCTTAATGATTGGGCTCTGAACTTTTATTTCCCAATTTGAAATATCTTGATTTTTTCATGTCTGTTCCCTAAATTTGGTATATTTAGACTTGTGTGTAACATATATTTAAAGGGTATATGTGTGTTGCACCTACCCGGCTGGTGAGGATCCCTGGCTGAAGCTTTTGCCAGCTGCCACTGCGGCCGTAGCATGAATATGACGTTGCGGCGGAGTGGGCTGATGATGCGGCGAGGAGGTTGCCGAGACAGTGGGCGTGCTTTTCGTGGAGGAAGAGCTGCCACCATTTGCAGCACTTGTACCACTTGCACCACCTGCCACTTTGCGTTTGGGCGACAACTCCTGTGCTCCATTTTCACGGACATTTTCCGTGTTGACCACCTGCTCCAGCATGTGTATTTTCAGCATCTTTGATTGATGTTTGATTGACGTTGTTTCTTTTGAAATTTGGGATTGATTTTGGATTTGTTTTTCTTTTCTTTTGTTTTTTTTTTGTTTTTTTTTTTTTTTGGCTTTGTATTATTTGGTTTCAATTATTTTGTTTTGGTTGCTTTTGGTTTACGCTTATTTCACTTTGCACTTTTCTTTCACTTTGCAAGTCTTTTCGGCATGTGCTGTAGATCGAAGGTGGTAGAGAATTGAAACTTATTTGTGGCCTTGTTTTAAAATTAATGCAATCAATTTGTGTGCACATCAAAAGCAAATAAAAAGAGAGGCAGTGAGAGAAAGAGAGAGGAGAAAAATAAAACAACTTCTCCAGTAGCCAAGTTTATTAATTAAATTTTTGGTCAGTTGACTTTAAGTGCGTTTTGAATGCCTTTTATGATAATTCAATTTACGATGCGGCAACTGGCAACAGACAACAACTTGCAACTTGCCACACGCCACACGCCACCACACAGACAATTTCTGTGAGTTTACATGACGAACAGCTGCTCAAGAAGGTAGAAAATGTCGATAAAATGACAGCAGGCTGGACAAATGCAAATCTGCTTTTGTTGAGAGCATATTCGACTTGAAGATATGCATCAATCATAATGAAATTTTCAGAATATAAAAACGAGATATTTATTCAAAACTTTGCAAAAAATCTAGTCTATAACTTAAGAAATGTAGATTTTAGAATAGCTTTAGAAATTTAGGGAAGATGAAAAATACACAATTCTAAAGTTGATTAAGACATAATTTAGATTTACTGCGTGTAAGGTATAAGCAAGTTTGGATATTAAATTTATAATAAGCCGGGACTAGAAGTCTCGACTAGCAGATGCCCATTGATTTTTTAATTATTTTTTTAAAATTAAATTGAAAATTTAAATATTTGAACATAGAGACAATAGCTTAAGCCTGAAGTCAAGTCAATCAATAAAATAAAAGTAATTGAGAAGAGTTTTGAAAAATTTAGAAAGATAGCAAATAATAAAATAATAAACATTTCTAAAATCAAAATGATACGACTTATTTATTTTGTTTTTTAAATCGGACAGCTTTAATAAAATAAATATAAAATTAATTATCTGTTCATCGTTAAGGTTTCTCAATTTCTAACAGTACTTTCATTTTTAGCACATTTTATTGACTAAAATTTAAATTTTGGAATTTTTTGTTTATTATTATAGAAGCATATTTATTATATAAGAGCTTAAGTCTACTTCTAAGAGACAAGTCAAACGACTCTATTTAGATTCGCTCTGCATAGGGTATAAAAAGATGGAAATTTAATAACTGCAAGTTGAGTAGAAGAGAAGTTAACTTTATGGTCGGTCGTAAAAGCCCATCAAATGTGCTTTGTGAAAAACAAAGGAAATCACTCAAGCCCAAAAAATAAAGTGCTGGGCATATTAAGAAATAATGCTGAAAAGCCAATGGCATTGCTTTACACTTTCCACTTTCCACTTCCCACTTTCCGCTTTCCGCATTGCTTTGGCTTTCGCTTTTGTCCAACGAAGCGAGGAAAAGCGCGTGAAAATGCGTGCAATATGAAAAGGCAATGACAGGCAGACAAACAGAGAGAAAAAGAGAGAGAGATAGTCTAAGAAGAGCACAGACAACCCGCACATGTGTAATACGAGGAAAAGTCCGTCATAAAAACAAAGGGGGAATACCCCCAAAGCACATTTAAGTGGAAACGTGGAACAAAACCATCATGAAAAGCACTCGGAGCAAAACTGGCTGCTGTCTTGAGGCAAGTTGACTTGAACCTGCCCCACTGACAATTGGCTTAAGTCTCCAATTGAGGAGGGTTGACTGTATACAGAACGCAAGTCGGTAAGGTAATGGCTGAAAGGCACGTGTCCAAGTGCCGCCAAGAAGATTTATATTCCATGGCATTGACTGAAGGCATGTGGCAACTGCCTAGACTCGTTGTCAGTGGTGTCTCGGTGGTGCAGGCAACACAACATAACACCACACTCACAGTCAACATTAGCTCAACCCCCTTTTTGTCTGAGTACGGGCGGTATTAACTTTTTGGGCTAGAACAAAATCATTTAAGGACTTTTACTCAAAGGAACATTGGACGCGACTCATGACAAGTGGCAATAAGATTATGCTTGCCTCAGGCTGAAATTAACGTCAGCACTTGACTTAATTAGATGGACTAACTCCTAAATTCTCAAACTTCTAAATTGACTAAGTAATTAATTTTGCTATCTTTAAGTGCCAGAGTTGATTACTTAATCGAAACTTATGTATATGGTAGAATGCTGAATTTGAATACTTTACTGAATATGTTACAATTATATAAGGAGCATATGGTCAAAAAAAATGAAATTTTCTATATGAACAAAACTTAAATGCAACTTGAATTAAGACGTCAAACCATGATTAAAATCACATTCCGCTTGAAAATCGGTTCAGTTTTGCGAAAGTTATGTATGTTTGAAATTGGTCAATCCTTTGAGTAAGCCACTTTACAAGTCAAAATTTTTGTCCAATTTGACATGATTTTTTACAAGAAAATGAAATGTATCAAAATCAAGTTTTAAGTGTTGTTTTGTACTAATTACGATATAAGGAGTTGATTAAAAGTAAAAACTTGAGATTTAAATTTTTCAATTTTCAAAATTTCAAAGGGGGGACCCTTAGCATCAACATCGAGATCTAGAGGAAAATTTTTTTTTTCTCGAATTTAATAAAATTTGAATGCAGAATGAGTTAAGAGGCCAAACTATGTTCATAATGACATTCCTCTTGAAAATCGGTTTAGTTTTGCCAAAGTTATGAAAGTTTGAAATTGGTCAAACGTTTGACTTAGCAACTTATCATTAATATCATAGCCACGATCCAAAGGGAAAACTTGTCGAAATTAATTAAATTAGAAAGAAGACAAAATTTAAAGGCCAATTTATGATCCAAATGACATTTTTCTTAAAATTCGGTTCAGTTTTGACAAAGCTATTTATTTATTTTGGTTACTCTACCAAAAATTAAACGGTGTTATTGTATTTGCAATCTAAGACAATTTCATAAGATAGTAATTTGCAAGTGTATTCAGCTTAACCCAATAAAATCCAATCTTTCCTATTATTTATATCATTCATCATTAGGGAAAATATAATATGTATTAACCCTGGCCTAAATCGATAAGTCTACACTGTGGCGTCATGTCACAAACTTGCCCCATCATTTGGAAAGGTAAGTAGGGAGCAGAGGGGACAGGAAATTGCTAGGAAATGATCTCAAATGAAATCAAATTACTAAAAAACATAATAAAAATCATTCAACTTGAATCGAATTAAGAGCAAATGATTTATTTTGATTTTCTTTTATATACATATTTATTTCTCTATTAACGTTTATTTTTTAGCCGCAAATTCGACACGCAACTTCCGCTGCAAATTCGTCTTTTCCGCATGCGAAATGACAACAACAGCAACAACAACAACGACTTCAACAACAACAATAATGTACAACATAATCCACGCTCAGGTGAGAATGATATATGTATGTAGAGATACATACAATCATAAAATACATATAAATATATATAAACGTATCGCTCATAAAATAAAATTAAGTGAGCAAATTCAATTGCGAGGCACAGAAAAACAACCTTACCCGCTCGAGACCCTCCTCAGGTCCCCTAGCTCATTCGCTTCTATGCAAAATATAATCCATTATTTTTTTATGCTTAGGCTCAAGTGTGAGGTAGGCAGAGAGAGGTGGTGTAGAAGAGAAAGAGACGGAAGGAGAGGGTAGCAGGGTGGCAGGTAGGGGTACTCAAGCTAAATGCAATAAAAATGCATATAGAATAATTTATTTAAACCAGCATCCAACCGCCCCCATCAAACTACAACGACGACGACTTTGACGACCTTTTATGGAAGTGAACAAATAAATATAAAAAATATTAAATGAGTACTACAGATATAGCGATATTTTAAAAAGAAAGAAGGAGACAAAGCGAAGAATGGAGAGAGAGGGAGCGAGCACAGTTGTGTAGGACGATTGCTCAGCTAATTGTGGTTAAAGCTAAAGATAAGGGGGTAAAGTGTTGCAGCAAAAATCGTGTAATTCTCAGATTATAATATTTATACTCAAATCACATTCATTATTATTATTTTTTGCACTTGTGCTCTCAAATTGGCATTTTATTGACGTGTTTTGGCTCAGTTTCAATTGAGCTTAAGTGAGTCTAATGAGACTGTCATAAAGTAGCCAACTTTATGGAAACTACATATATAGCAAGCTAAGACATATAATATTGACATTTTAAATAGTTATGTTAGCTTACATCGATAAATATAAAAATTTAACGAAAAGTTTCTGAAAATGTAGATGAAGAAAGTAGACAGGAAAAATTTTAGAAATCTGTGAAACAAAGATGGAAAATTTTAACTTTTATAGGAAAAAAGAAAACGGCTTACAAAAAAAAAAACATAAAACAAAGAAAATTTAAGGAAAAAAATTTATTAATAAGTTTAAATTATAATTGTAGCTTATAAATAAAACTAAAATAACTAAAATACATAATAAACTGTAATATAAAAAAATAAAGGATTAAGTTCAATTTAATTATGATTTCTATTCAAAATATATTCGGTAACAAAGATTTGTATGATAATAAAAATTTTAAAGAAATAATATTGATGGAGGAGCAAAAAACCAATTATTACATTATTGATTTGAAAAATAAATTTGTATATATGACAGATAGATATGTATATGATAAAGTTAATAAATCAATCAAAAGTTAATTAAAATATTGACTTATCAAAAAAATAGGCAAATGATAGTAAAAGCCGAATGAATAAGTTCTATAAATGAATTGTGGAATCACGAGTCTAAAAAACAGTTAAGTAAATAAGCTCACACTTAATGGTAAAAGTATCTTCAAGCTCTATCACTGATTGAACTGGCAAATGGAATGACTTTCAAGGTTGTTGTCCACTGATAAGATTAGATAACAAATGGCAGTCGAGGCGAACACAGTCGAGGGGCTGTCTCAATTGCCAGATAAATTAACAAAATTCTTGTAACATTACACAACACAACAAAAGTGAGATATGTATGTTTTCGTTCTTGTTGTTTTGGCAACTGCCAACAGCTGCTGTTTCTGCTGTTTCTGTTGTTGTTTGTGGAAAGGCTCAAACCAAACACTGAAAATCCACAGAACAATGTCGATGCTGGAGTCAAAAAGTGTCGGACAACTGGCAACTGGCAACTGTCTGTCCGACGACCCCAAAAAAAAAGAGAGAAAAAATATGAAGTTTGTTTACAAAATTTGTCATGGCATAAATATTTAAACACGTGTAACTTTAACACGGAAACCCAGAGACCAAAAGAAAATAAGCAGTGAAAACAAGCTGAAGGACGATCAAAAGATACCCTATGTTATGTCCTAGGAATTTTTCTTAACTGAATACTCTGTCAAAATTAAAAATTTCGAATAGCAGTTTTATAAAACAAGGATATGAAATACCATTTTTAGCAATTTTGTATATTGAAATTAAAGCCTTATTAGTACTTAAATTTAATTTTTTGATTCCCCAAAGCTAATAGCATAATTGTCTTCAAATAAAACAATATAAGTATGACTATTCATGGTATTAAATCATAAAGAACAGTCGTAATTTTCTTTGAAATATATTCTACATGTATGTAGAATCAAGGTTCATGGATTGTAGTGACTGATTTTTTAATAATACTGATAATCGTAAGGTGTTAATTGATAAGCAATTATTTCATTTGCTGTTGAAATTTTAATGTATAAAAAAGATCGTTAATTTCAGTTCTATTCAGTCGGTATTCGGTTACTTACAGTTGCAGAAATGGAGTCGAAAATAATTAGCGTTATTTTGATAATAAATACATTAATAATGCTTTCTGACTCCAGACAGATTGCAGTGTTCAACGAGACTTATAAATTGCATTCTAACAATTCGCAGCTAGCCGAATTGAAGTGAGTTTCTAAAGTTTGAAGTTTGTTTAATTTAAATCTAAACTTAACTGTTTCCAGAGCGGAGTTAGATGGAAATAAAAAGTCAAATTTTGAATCAATCGAGGATGCAGATATTTATGATATGAGATCCTATCCACGAAATTGCGCTGAGGCAAAATCGAGTGGAGTCTACGAGATTCGTATTCCCAGCTACAGTAGACACTCCTTTAGAGTGACTTGTGATGCGGACACTCGAGGAGGAAACTGGACAATCATTCTGCAACGTTTGGATGGAAGTGAGAACTTTTATCGAAACTGGAACACATACAAAAAGGGATTCGGGAATTTGGAGGGTGAATTCTTCTTGGGACTCGACAAAATACACGCACTTACAGCAGATTACAGTCAGGAGTTGCTTGTGATTCTTGAGGATCCCGATGGAACCGAAGCATTTGAGACGTATGATAGATTTGGAATTTCAGACGAGGATGAAGAATATGCTTTAAATACGTTGGGTAAAGCCAGTGGCACAGCTGGTAATTCGCTAGAATATCATAAAACCATGAAATTTTCTACTTATGATCGGGATAATGATAATTGGGTAGCTGGAAACTGCGCCGCACGCAGCACTGGTGCCTGGTGGTACAACGATTGTCATAACTGGTATGTTGAAATGTTAATTATATTTAAATGCATTGCTTATTAACTTGAATTCTTACAGCAACTTGGCCGGGAAATATGATGACAAAGCCGATGGTAAGGGCGTTAACTGGTGGCCTTTTCGGAGTAAAGTGACCTCCCTTAAAAGAGCTATAATGCTGATCAGGCCAAGAAAGTAAATGCCGAGTCTTTCATATATAACGAAAGCTGTTCTATCACAATTTTTTTTACAGATTTGTGAAATGCTTTTATCTTTAAATTAAAGTAAATGCAATTTACTTAATACATATGTTACTACCTGTATTTTCATCTATTTCTCTTTGTCTCTCCTTGTCTGGTTTAAGCATTGAAAAAATAATAAGTAGAGAAAGCAATGTTCCAGCAAAAAAGAAGATCAAATACCCTAAATTCTGTAAATTTCTTTATATAAAATAAATATAAATAAATTACTTAGACCTTGTCAAATTTTTATATGTGGCAAATTTCCTCACAATTGTATAAGACCCACTGTGAAGCGATTTATAGGGAACACTTCATCGAAATTCTGATATTTGGCAGAGCTTAAAATGGAAACAGGGAACTAGAAGCTGCTTTGGGCTAATTTCAAAAATTCAGTGACTCAAAACAGACTGTTACCAATTTATAAATATATATATTAAATTTATGTGTGTTTGTGTTTGTGGTAAAAAACCGCCATTCTTTTTTTAGTGCTGATAAGGAAACCAATAACTGGCCAAGCAGTATTATATTTTATTTATAGTTGCTGTTGGTTGCGTTGACTCAATTTAAGTTGAATTAATGCTCTGCGGTTACCGTTAAATGTAATACTTAGTAAGTGGTGTGTTCAAGGGGGTGGGGGAAGAAGGGGGTTACGAGTTGTGGGTGCAAGCTGCCACAAAGAAACCAAATGACGTATCGACCACGATAACGACAAAAGAAACTAAAATCAGATTGCGAAATGTCGCAACTTCAAAAAAAAAGACAGAGAACGAAAGAAAGAAAGAAAAGGAAAGAGAGAGAGATAGTGTGAGTGAGTGTGAAAGAAGGGCAAACAAATATTTGAGTGTGTCAAGCACTTGACACAGTTATCACACAGTTAATTAGCTGCGATAATACCCTAGAAAACAGTTTCCAATTTGATAAGAGCCAAGAAAATATATTGGATAAAATAAAAATGAACCCAAAAGTGGAGAAACTAAAAGCAAAAAAAAAAAAAAAACTTGTTTACTTTTGGGCTATCAACATTAAATTATTTGTGGTTTCTTATGAATTAATAAATAAGATTTATTTATAGAAAAAATATATGAAAAAGATGTTTTGAGTAACATATGTACATACATACATTTATAGTACATATGTATTTTATTCTATAATTTTTGTCGAGTTTGAATATTTTTTTTAGCTTGTAAGTCTTCAGTAAATATGTAAGTATACTTTTGGTAGCAACTGTTAAATTTTCACACATATTCCTGACCTTCAGCTCCAAATAATAAACTTTAAGACGTTCTAAAACCTTAAGTCAACAAAGGAGCACACACACACACACTCAACAAATAAGCCAAAACCTGACCTTCACAAGTGTTTCACATAATCCCTGGAATATATATTACACACAAAAACATTACATAGAATATTTCATATGATAAACAATATACAAGAAGCTAAGAGATAAAGAAAACAAAAAATTGAGTTGCTTCTCAGACATTTGGCACAGGTGTAAACAGCTCGTAAACAAACACGCATATCTACCCGTCTCTGTCCTCCTCCCTGTCTCACTCACTCTCTTTCCCGCTCTCTCTATCTCTTGTCGTGCTGCCAAAGGCAATTAAAGTAAACAAACGAAGTACACGCCAGGCGAATATCAAACGCAGATTCTTTAGCAAAAAGAATTCCTTTGGACTATGGACGATTTTTATATTTTTGCGGCGCTATAAACATTAAAATTAAAAAAATTGCGGAACAAATAAAAGTTGACTTAATTTTAAACAATAAAAGTTATATTATAAATATTACATAATAATGATTATTAAATGATTTTTGAAAAATTTTATTAACGATAATGATTATTTTAGAGTAGTTTTATAAAAATCCTGCTGTTATCATTATACTTGAGTGAAAAAAATAAAAGCAACTACAATTATCAATATTTTAATTTTATTTTTACTTCAATAAAATTGTATTTTCCATTTTAATAATTAAAATAAAATTGCAACTTTCACTATTAAAAGAATATCAAGCATATAGTTTAATTTTGAGAATTGATTCCGCAAATATGCAAAAATCGCCCATAGTGCATTGGTCACACATTCCCTCTCCTCCTCCCACTGTGAGGCTGTTGCTGTTGCCGCCATTTGGCAGTGGGCCAATGAACGCACACGCCCCATAAATTAAACTCGCGTGTGTTCTCTGTCTGTCCGCGAGAGCGAAAGGCAGAAGGGGGAGAGAGGGATTGAGGAAGCAGCTGCGAAAGATAAGCGACAGAGCAAAACGCATTTGGCAAAACGGTAAATTTGCAACAGCAACCAAAAAAAAAAGTGAAAAATAAAAGTAACAGCGAAATTCAAAATCAATGCAGGCGAATGACACGGCAAGAGGACAAAAAAAAAATAACAACAAGTGAGAGCGGCAGAGCGAGAGGGAAATAGCGCACAGTCATCGTCTGCGTTTCAATATAAAGATCAAGCTAAGACGGCGACTGAGAAGGCGACTGCGACTGAGGCTGAGCTTTTCAGCTGACTGCACTTCAACTTGAACTTTCGGTCAAGTTGCGGCCAAGCATAGCAGCAACAACAACAACAGGAGCAAAAGCATTGAGAGATGACAAGACAATTGATGGACGTATTGGAAGTGGAATGAGAGCGACATACAGTCAGACAAGAAAATGCTTTGACAAACTAACAAAATAATTTTATTAAAGTAAAAATATATTTTGTTAACAAAAACAAAACCTGCACACTTCTCTCGCAAAAGAATGCCTATACATTTTTAATGGTTTTTTATTTTATTTGTTATGTTGAAAATTGTTTTCTTAAGGAATCAAATTATAATAAATAAAAAATAACAACATTATAATAGTTCCTTGTTATTAAAACACAAATTAATAAAATTTCTCTGTTCACACAATTACTTAGCGCACTGTATGCCAGAGAGCACATGGCAGTGAAAGATAGTGATGAATGAATGTGCAGATAAAGTGACCAAAAACGCAGCTGTTTCTACCACTTCTTCCACTTCGTTTTTTCTTCTTCTTCTTCTTCGTGTTAATATTGTTATTGTTGTAGTTGATGTTATTGTTGTTCAACTGTTGATGGAGCTTGAAGGCAATTTGCCAGTTAAAGTTCATTTGAAATGTGAAAACAAACAGTCGAAAAGGAAAATTTGTATAAAATATATTAAATAAAAAAACATTTATTATATATTTTAGCGTATAATTTTACCATTATAAGTTAGCTCTCTATAAATAAATAAATAAAAATATATTATAATAATAGATAAAAATATATATTTTTTTTTTTCTAATTTTGCTATATAGTGAATTTTAGTTTAAAAAATATACACATTTAATAATGTTAATTAAATTTGTAAATTTAGATTTTTATCAAAAAATTACTTGGCGCACTATTAAATGAATATGTGAACATAGATTTAAAATTTGATTTACCTTTTGATTTTACCTTTCTTTCGCTGAGAGCAAATGAATAAAACAACAGTCAAAAAGCGAAAACAGAACAAAGATTGACAAAAAAAAAAGGAGGACAACAGCCAAATAAAAAACAAACAAACAAGGTCTAAAAAACGCCCAAAAGCAGATTGAAAAATTCCAACGGCAAATTTCGCGTTGCAGCTGCAGCCGCAACAACAACAACAACAACAACACCAGAGAAAATACGACAACTAAAAAAATTCCTTAAATAAGGATAAATTAATATCATGCCAAAAACTGCAATGTTTGCAAAGACATAAAACAACAACAACAAATCGAAAATGAAAAATAACAGCAACAACATGATGTCATGTGAAACCCGTTTGAAAGAAATTCACGTGTTGCAAGCCACAAAAAAATGCCCCGCTAGCTATCAAACAACAACAACAACAACAGCAACATCAACAACAACAGCAACATCAACAACACTTACAGCAAAAACAACAACAACAAGTTGCATATTAAGCGGCAAACGAAAAAATGCGTAAAGTTTAATTTGCATATTTGCAATGCGGAAAAAGGAAATTGGGTGCGGGGCAAGAGAGAGAGAGAGAGTGAGAAAGAATGAGGGAGATGCTGAGGAATGACGACAAAACTGGAAGTTGATTGACCGCCTTTAAAGACCAATTATTAAACAGTCACTAAGAACAGGAAAAGATTTTACTGAAGATCTCATATAGAAAATTTTGGTAAATGTTTATTAGCCTGGGCCAACTCCAAAAAAAAGACCCCAAACAAAGACCAAATTATTATGAATTTAGCAAAAAAAAGCCTGTGAAATTTTTTCAAATGCTTATACCCGTCAGTATAGCCTACTGTCAAAAAAAAAACTATCCTATAGCACCTTTTTAACAACAAGAAAATTTTTATTATGTCTTTTGAGCTATACAAATTTTTAGATTGATTGTTGTATAATCCATTAAATGGATTTATTTATCAAAAGTCCTTATCTATATTTTAAAATTTCATTATAAATTCAAAATATTTTGTGTGTCGACAATTTTAGTCGACATTAAAAAAAAACAGGGATTAAAAAAAAACAAAAGTATTTATTGGACTTGTTGATCAATCTGACAGTACAAGCTACCAATAAAATTAATGAAAACACTTCATCAATAAACCAGGCACACTAACACACACACACACAGAGAAACACTCACACAGATATATGTATGTATAACTTGCACATTTATCAAAATTCAATGCGATCGTATCGATAAAAATTCAAGAAAAAAAAAAACAAGAAAATCCAAAAAAAGAGAAGCAGAAAGAAGAAGAGACACACGTAACCTTTACGCGTGACGCATTTCAATCGAACTACAACAACAACAAATGACAAAAACAACAACAATTGACAACAACAACAATAATAATTGACAAATGACAAGTTCAACCGGTGAATGGCAAATGAGATGCGATTTGTTCATTGTTGTTGTTGTTGTATTCATTGTTGTTGTTGTTGTATTCATTGTTGTTGTCGCTGTTGTTTTTGTTGTATTTATTGTTGCTGCTTTTTTTTTGGCGCTTCGTTTTTTCTTAAGGTTGAAAAATTGTTTTTGTTGTTGTTGTTGCTGCTGCTGCTTTTTATTGGTCGACGCGATTATGTATATTGTTTTGTGTTTGTTTGTATTTTGTTTTTTATTATTTTTTGTTGTTGTTTTTGCACAATTATCAACGACACTTTTGTAATTTGTTGGTTAATAAAAATTTCACTCCAAACTTAATGTAAAAATCGCTTTCGTTTTATTTGTTGTTGTGGTTGCTGACAACAAAATTATTCATTTCTTATTTGGTTGTTATTAATGAAAGTGCAAAAGAATTTCTTTATTAAAAACTATACGCATTTATTCACACAATATTCACTTATTCCTTTATTTATAAATTACTTTTTAAAGCAAACACAGAAAATTTATTTAAAAATACATGACAAAATCAAACAAATTTACACAATTTATACTAAATGTTATAAATAATATTTATTCTATGTTTATAAAAACAAGTTTAAAAAAATAAAAATAATTTTTATCTAATTAAACTAATTTTAAAAATTAAAAAAATCAAATTTGTATGTGAACAATTTTATGGCAATCACTTTAAATTGTTTTTTGTTCTTGCTGTAGTTGTTGATTTATTTATGTGTATTTATTTAAATAAAAGCGTAAACAAATTTAGTTACAAATTTTTTTAATAATTTACAATTGTAATGTATTTACATAAATTTATATATATCGATTATTTCACTTTATAACACATCATTCAATAATTCAAATCTATTTAAATATTTTTTTAAATGTTTAATGCACTTACATTAATTTATTAGTTTATATTAATTCAGATTTATTTACACATAATTCAAACAATTTCAGATTTTTTTTTTGTATATTTTAATTATTTTAATTAATAATTCACTTTTATTCATAAATGCTTCAATTGCACATTTTATTTTGAGCAATTTTCACTTTTGCCGGCATTTTTAGCGCTTTGTTTCTATATTTTTTTTTTTAAAGATTTTTGTTGTTGGTATGTTGGTTTCTACCTCTCTCTTTCTCTCTCTCTCTCTCACTTTTTATTTGCTTTATCTTCTTTTTAGCATGCGATCAGAATTCGACTTTCTTTGGCCTCAGGTTGTTGTTGTTATCATTGCTGTTGTTGTTGTTGCTGATAAGAATGTGCACGCAAATTTGTCACATTTTGGCACACACTGACAAATACACTCAGAAAAACACTCATCACACTCACTGGTTAAAGAATTTAAGCTTTTGTTGCTGTTGTTGTTGAAATTCGTTCAACGAATTTTATGTTGCTGCTGTCGCTGCTGCTGCTGCTGTTGTCTGCCTGCAACTGTTGCTGCTGCTAATTTGCAAATGTTGCGTTGCCGCTGCCACTGCTGTTGTTGTTGTTGCAACAACTCACGCATTTTGTAGGACGCGAAATGGGAAACTTCGGCTCCGACGACAGGACGACGACGACGACGGCGACGATGACGACGACGACAGAACGACGGCGACACGTTCGACGCCCACACGAGTCGATAAACAAAACGAAACTGAAATTCCAATTGGACAACCACTGCGGCTGCTGTTGCTGCCCCAACTGCGCTGCCAGCTGGCTGGCGCACGAAGCTCAGATTTCAGGTTCCACATTAACTGAGAGCGTAACTAACAGAGAGCAAGCAACTGCGAGCGAGAGCAACGTATAAAATAGCTTCCACAAGCAAGCTCTCAGCAACTGGAATAAGAAGCGCCGTTAAGCGTGGTCGACTGAGAGCGACAGCTGTGTGACAGTGCTAAAGGGAGAGAGCAAGTGCAGTTGCAGTTTAACATGCGAAGCGTTATGTGGGTGTTGTTGTTGTTGCTGTTGCATGGGGGCGCATTCTAGTTTATTTACATTTACATTTATTTACATTTACATTACAAACGCAAGCGATTATTGTCGCCGCTTGTGCACAGTTGGCGCAAATTGTAAATACAGTTAGCAGAGCGACAAACAGACAAACAGAGACAGACAGACCGACCGACAGACAGACAGAGACAGACTGAGAGCCCGCATTAGCCAAAGTAAATAACAAAAACAATGCAGCGCGGCCGCTTCAAAGCAACCAAAAGACTTGCAGTGCAGTGTTATTTGCATAGCGCTCATTCCACGCACTCGCTCACTCCTCCACTCTCTGCAACTTCTTTCAACTTCTCCCTCTCATTTGCATTTCGTGGGTTACCCTAAAAGTATGCAGAATGAATGCCCTGCCAACATTTGCTTTGCTTTGCTTCGCAACGATAACAAAAACAAACTTTTAACAACCGGCATGGGACACCAATACTAAAGCACAGCCAAGGCAAACACACACACACTACAGATAAGAGCAGAGCAAAGCCAAGCAGCGCTGCTGGCGCTCAGAGCGTAAGAAATATGCGCTCTCACTCTCTTGCATTGGAATAAAAACATAAACAGTTGCTTTTAACACTGCGCAGAGGGGAAATAGATATTGTAAATCGAAAATTCTAAAAATTTAATAAAAATTTAAGATGAAAATACACTCAGTTCAACTTCGCAGCATTAAGTAAGAAATTCAATGTAAAATTAAAGAATAATTATTCGAATTAATAAATAACTAAAGTAATTAAAATAGTACCATATAATTGTTTGGACAAAGAAAATAAATACACATACACAAAAAATTTAATTATGCCAAGTTATTAATAGTTTGTGAAAGAATTTAAATATTTTTAGTAAATCTATTTTACACGCAAAAGCAACTAGCTATAACTAAAAAGGGAAAATGTTAAATTAAGTGTAAAATAGGTATGTATGTGAATTTAGTTATTTGTGAAAACAAATTAATAACTAACTGTATGTAATTATGTAGGGAACTCGTCAAATGTTTTGAAGTAAATCGAAAAGTACTTAAGTTAATAGTATTGCAGGCATCTGTGTTATTACACTTCAATTGCCTTGTTGTTGAGTGTAACACAGGTATTAGCTCCACCACGCACAAGTTGTGTGTGGATGCTGGAAATCTAAAGAAACGGCAAGCATGCGTGAGCAGCAACAGCGAGAGCAACAACTCACGCGCTCTCTCTCTTCTCACATGCACACACACATACACAAAGACAGCACACGCATAACGAATGGCATCCACTTGCGTGGACTGCGACGGCGTCGTGCACTTGTTCGCTTGCGTTTATCAACAGCCTCGCCAGCTGTTGTTGTAGTTGTTTTTGCTGTTGTTGTGGTTTCTGTTGGTCACATACACAGCATACAGAGTTGCTGTGGCTGCTGATAAACCAAGTGGCAGTTTTGGAGTTGCAGCTGATAAGGCAAGAGCGAGAGAACAACAGACAGAGAGAGAAGCAAACGCATCTGCTTAGTATATTTGTGGAGTGTGGGGAATGGAACCAACTGTTGCTGGCAATAGGCCAAAAGCTAACAACAACAATCATAACTACAATAACAACAGCAACAACAACAGAATTAGCAAATATGCATGCTCCAGTTTTGGATGCAGCTGCCTTAGGAGGTGAAGGCGGGGGAGGGGGCGGGGGCGTGTCGGCATATATCAAAGTTAATGGGGCAACAATCAAATTAACTGTATTCGTTTCCCCCACCCCTTTGAAAATACTACGTACGCCCCGATATTTAAATTAATTTTATTTCAGTTATAAATTCAAAATTTTATAAAATTTAAGTTATAGCTTACAATATTATGCATATTTAAATTAATTCTATTTCAGTTATAAACTCAAAATTTTATCAAATTTAAGTGATAACTTAAAAAAAATAATTTTACAAACTCAAAAATATAATACATACAATAAATAATACATAATAAGAAGGCAAAAAATAAATAATAATTATATAAATAAACAAGTTGTTTTATTTTATTTGGGTTTCAAATTTTTTTAAATAAATAATTAAACTAGTTCTTTTAAAAAAATTTAAAGCTGAATTTTTATTTTCATTTAAAAAACTAAAAATCTAATTTTCTAATTTTATTTTAGTCTTTAAATAAATATTGTGATTAATTATTATTATGTTTATTGACTTTTAGAAAGTTTTATTTTGAATTTAATGATTAATTTAAATACTGCACTGTATTTTTTATTTTTTAATTTCAAAATATTTGTATATTTTAATCAATAAATAAAATTTATGTCTACATTTTAGTTTGCTTTGAAAATTATTTTGAAATAATTTAACTAAATAAGTAAATACTACATACAATAATTAAATAAAAGTGTTGTCTAAATATGATTATTTGTTCAAAATAATTTATAAATAAATTAAATAATTACGTAAACAATTAGTAAAAAAAATGTTGTTATGTTAAACAATTTAGTTTAATTGTTAATTTTAAAACTGCTTTGCTTATTTAATGTTTTTTAATAATTGAAAAAACTACTTAAGTCTTATTTTGATTTGAAAATAATGTATTAATAAATAAAAGAAATATGTAAATAGAAATAAATTGTAAACTCACCGCATTTGTGTCAGCTTGCTCTCGTCGTAGCTCTCGAGTCGTTGATACTGCAACACTTGGCGATGTGGCAACGTGCCGTGGCATGCCCCACCGCCCGAGTGGCGTCGATAGTCCGCAAAGCTCTCGCTCTTCCGCAGACCCGGAATCTTGCCGGAACTATTGCGCCAATATTTGATCATGCGATGCAAGGCCGTTGGCGATGATGTGGCAGAGAAAGAATTCCCGCTGCCATCCGCGCTGAATGTGGCAGGTGTGGCATGATCCACCAATGTGCGATATGAACTCATATTCGATCCGAGTTGAACGATATGTCAATGAGAACGCCCCCAAAACATTGATGCTCGCGACGAACTCGAAACCAAACTGAAATCGACGGAACGACGACCCCCCGAAAGACCCCGAGAAGAGAACAGCTGAAGAACACAACGGAACAGCGAAGAACCGAACAGAACCGATGAGAGCCGAACAGAACTCGAGCAATACTCGTACTATCTGCATTCCGACTGCAATTCGCATTCATATTCCATATTCATACTGTCTCATAATACCCTAACAGAGGGTATCTGAATTTTGTCAGCAAATGAGCAACGCATTAAATCGGTCGTGACAGACCTCATAAAATATATATATATTCTATTTCAGTTAGATAAATTGATTGTAAATCCGTCAGTTTCTATAGAACCTAGTTCCATATATTTAAAGATTTCTCGACGAAATTAGGTATAGCTCTGTCCTTTTGCGGCAATTACTACATATGTCGGAACCAGCCGGATCGGATTACTATATCATATAGCTGTCATAGGAACAATCGAATGAATTCAAACTTTAGTAGCAAAAATTTTCTTTTTTTTGAAGATATTGCAATCAATCTCACAGAATATGCATTTGGTATTGTCATACACATTCTGACCAAATTTGGTTCAAATCAAACCGCCATATCATATAGCTATCATAGGAACGATTGGTCGAATATTAAGGTTAAGCAAAAAATTTTTTTTGGATTTTTTGAGATATCCACGACTAGTTTGCAGATTGTTTTTTAGCTTATATTTATATGGTAAAGAAATTTGATTAAAATCAGTCGTCTACATCATATAGCTTTCATATAAGCAATTAATTGAAATTTGAATACAGTGTATCAATTCTTCGGCATGTCGTTGATAACCTCTACGTCTTGTTTAAATTTATATTTTCATATGCATTTGCATTTATTTTATTTCTTTTTTCTCATATTTTCCGCTTTTGTTATTATTTATTTTAATTCTGCTTTCAACACATTAATTATTACTTTATGCTCATGTTCTTTGCGGTTGGTAAACTGATAAAATTGCGTACTTAAATATAGTTTAAATTGTTTACTCAGCATTTTAATTACATATTACGATCGAGTCTAAATCAATTTTGCTGATTAATTTTTATATATATTTTTCTACATTTGTAGAATCAGCTGATTTATTGAGAATTGTGTTAAAGAAATATTGGACATGCTATCCCATTCTTTTATGAAAAGGTAAGAGAATTGCGTTTATAATTTGAATGTGGCTTACAAAATATAACCAGATTGAATCAAAATGCAATTTATTTTTTATTAAGCACGAACATCAGGTTTTAGAAATGATGGATAGGGAGAAAAGAGGGAATATCGATGAGATAAAGATATTTTTATTTTTCTAGAAATATGGATATTAGAGAAAAGACTTAGGGATTGCACAATACATTAAAGTTGGATTGGCACAGCAGTTGATTAGTTAAGTTCCTTATATTTTCTTGGACGTATCATCATTATAGCTCGTTTAAGCGCGTAATTATAACCCCGAAAATGGTACCAATTGACGCCTTCACCGGCGTCTGTATCATTATATCCTCCAGCCAAGTTGCTGTAACAATTTTAGTTAGCAAACGAAACTTCAAAAAACATTTAACATTCGAACGTACCTGTGGTGACAATCTTTGTACCACCAGCCGCCAGGTCGGGTTTCAGCGCAGTTAATATCATCCAAACGATCATTATCCTGATCAAATGTGCTAAATTTTTCGCCATGATGATATGAAAGTGAATCCCCAGCTGTTCCATTGGCCTGACCCAACGTATTCAAGGCATATTGTTCGTCCTCGCCTGAGATTCCAAATCTCTCATAGGTTTCGTAGCGTTCGTCACCTTCGAAGTCCTCAAGAATCACAAGCAATTCCTGACTGTAGTCTTCAGTCAGTGCGTGTATTTTATCCAAGCCCAGGAAGAATTCACCATCTAATTTCCCGAATCCTTTTTTGTAAGTGTTCCAGTTTCGATAAAATATCTCACTTCCATCCAAACGACGCAGAATGATCGTCCAGTTTCCTCCTCGAGTGTCCGCATCACAAGTCACCTTAAAGGGGTGTTTACTGTAGCTAGGAATTTGAATCTCATAGATTCCACTTAATTTGGAACTCGCAGTAGCTTCAGCACAATTACGTGGATAGGAATGACGTAAATCGGATTTTCGGATAGTTTCATTCAGTCGATTTAAATCCGCTCTGATGATAAATTTAGTTGGTGTTTAATTTTTAAATTGGATTCCAAAATTAGGAACTCACCTTAAATCGGTTATCTGAGAAATAATCGGATTAGGTTGTGTAAGCTCAGGTATCTTAACAGAATCAGATAGATATATACATGTATATGTTATTAATATTATGCAACTAATTTTCAACAACATTTTGATGACTTGATTTGACTGAAACTAAATAACTTTGAAGACTGAACTGAGCGACCGTTTTTATACCCAATTTCTAAAACAAATGTACATTTTTTGTCTAACTAAGAATTTTAATCAGAAGTCGCTGCTTTAATTGAGATCGGTCAATGAATGAAACCTGCCGAATTAAAACATGCAAATCAGCCGAAGTACTGTGAATAGGGCGTGTTTACACTTGGAAAAAATACAAAGACTGGAAACAATGATACCTATTTTTTTTAGGAAAAATGGATTGAAAATGTTAAGAATTAAAAGCACAAACAATATTGGCTAAATCTAAATTACAGGTTTCGAAAATGTAGTTGTAATGAAATGATAAAATTTGGAATTGTAATTGAAAAGTGAAATTATTTCAAATTATTTTCTTTGACAGTAAATATTTGGAATAAATTCTATTTTAATTAGCATTATAATTATATTTTTGAAGCAGATAAATAATTGTTATCATTATTTTTCTTTTTTTCAACCAACCAACATTTAAACTATTAAACAATTTTATTTTATATTTTAATTCATTTATTTTATTTTAAAAAATAAATATAAGAATTTTCTTAGCTTAATTTAATTAAAATAAATTGATTTTTTTTTAAATTGTATTATATCTTCCACTAATTTTTCTCTCTTGCAATTGAAATTTTTTAAATAAAGTCATAGTGCTTATTTGCACTATCAACTTATTGCTAGTCAGTTAATTCAACAAAATTTTATTGATAAGGAATACAATAGTGAATTGATAAGAATCCAGCTGGACGAGTGTCTGGCAATGTGTCGAGTTGCTGATAGCAAATACAAAAATTAAAATTCTGTGGTCATCAATCAACGAGCTGCGCTAATCAATCATAATATTAATTTCCCAACGAATCTCACCCCTTACCGTTACCTTACCCCTTCAGATGGTGCCACCAGTTCTTGCAACGAACCGCATTAGCAGATTACATTTAATAATTCTACAGTTTTGGTTTGTTGACGCAAGTTTCCCTCTCATGTGGGCGCATTTCCTCCACTTCTTTTGAATGTGTTTATTTATTTCATATTTTTCTTGGCTAATTGCAAATGCCAAGGCTAAGAGTAAGATTGAGAACTGCTCTCAATGCATCCATACTTCAAGTATTGAATCATTTTATGACCGTTTGGGTCATAACATTGCAGTTTTTTATTACTCGACCCGCAGCGCAAGATAATGGCCCAGACTTAAAGGCGTCGTTTATGGCCTGATAACATCGCTTTCAATTCCAATTCCAATTCCAATTGGAATTGTGAATGTAGAACGAGTTCTCGTTTCAGTAGTTCTCTTGTTTATGATTAATCAAACACAGTCACTAAAAGCTTTTTTGTGACGATATAGAAGCAAGCTAGTTGAGCTTTAAGCAAGAAATTTTTATTTTCATAAGGGACAAATTATTAAATAAACATTGAAGCTTTCATGAGCTTTAATATTCAGCCAAAAGGGCTGCAAATATTTTAAATTAACTTTAAAATGTTTTAAATTAACTTTATTAAACAAATATATAATTAATCTGACGTAAAGCTTTAATGAGCTTCTACAAATCACATTTTTGGCCCACAACTAGTCGAACTTGAAGCTTTAGTCTAGCTAGCACTTAATCTTTCGACTTTCATGTGCTTTTAAAAGCTATTGTCTCTCTTCTTTAAATGTGTACTTAAATAAATTTACTTGAATAAATAAATATAAAAAATTATAATAAAAGCTTTAAAGACAATTTTTTCTTTTAATTATAACGCTTAGAAACTAAACAGCTGAACACGTGCTTTAATTAAAAAAAAAAGTTTTTTTAATCCCGACAGAAGCTTTACGCAGCTTTTTGTCGAAGAAAAACATGTTTTACTTATACTTAATTTAGCTTTAAGTTAATAGTGAGCTTTTGAAAGCTTGTTTACCATACATTTGATTTCATTGGCAGCTTTAATGAGCTTTTGGCAATAAAATAGCACATCTGAATTTAACTGCTGCTAACTTAAGATGAGTTTTAGTTTATGTTCACAAATTTGAAGCTTTCCTGAGCTTTGAAAGCTATAAAAATAACTTTTTGGTTCATATTTAAAGTGATGACTAAACAGATTATTTTAAGAATTTCCACACTATTCTTGGGTTTGTGGTCAGATTGTGGCACAGCTGTTGTGTTTCAGAGTTTTCCAGTAAAAAGGCGAAAGCGATGTTGAAATTGAAACCCACCCGGCGACTAATCAAGTTGGGAGTTATCAGAAACCGCACTAAATGCCACTTGGTACGCGGTAATCGAATATGCCGCAAATCAAGATAAATCAAACATGGCAAACAAATCGCATGATAAGCCCGCTAACCAGGTAGCCAAATTCAGACTTGGCCAACGTTAACTGCTAACTTGGCCAATAAAATCCAATCGCATTGAGTCGAAAATATCGCAGTTTTGCAGCCATCAAATGTCATTCGTAAATCGCTACTGTAAAACCGAAAGCAAAGATTTATAGTGCCATTTCCTCGTAACATGATGAGGCCCAACCCCCTTTGCCCCACCTCACCCCCTTCTGAGCACCAGCTCCATTTCTACTCCTACTTCAATGTTTGTTGTCAAAATTACATTAAAGCGGAAATTGCCCCAAAATGTTGACCACAACTGCAACCGCAGCTGACCAAGCGTCGCATGTCACTCGTAAGGCGGTACACTGGGCGAAAAAGTCTAACATAAAGCACACTTGTAATCACAAACAAGTTTAATTTTTTATGAAGATTAAAATTACCAAAGTTATGGATTGCGATGTTTTATTTAAAATTTTTGTAATTTAGTAATTATGCATTTGAGATTTTAGGTTTAAAAAGTACTATACTTGAAATTAATTTTAGTATATTTTGAGCTTTAGTTAAGTTACTTGGAACTCTGAACCTAAATAAAGAAATTTTAATATAAGAATCAAGTATGACTTACCAAGTATAATTTATGTTTACTGTAGTCTTAAATCAAGCATCTCTTAAATACATTTTGTAAGTAAAAATTAATCAGGATAAAGGAATTTATGATCTTGATGCAAGACTTTTTAGGCTTATTAACGTGCTTGATAATGACATTAGGGACTTTTAAAGAGTTTAAGAGTGAAAGCAACAAAGTTTGGCACCCAGATTTTAATAATATAAATATAAAGTTTGTAAAAATTTTGTCACTTTTTACTTAACAGAATTTTATTAACACGATCTTATACTTAAACTTATTTTTGAAAACTTAGCTGATTTTTAAATTTTTATTTTAATTTTTTAATTTTTATATGTTAGTTTCCCAATTAAATTTTAAATGTTTCATTACTTTAGGTAAATAAATTAATAAGTAAGGAGCTAGAGTCTCAAAAGTCAATGGACAGATATGCGAATCATTTCTATGTATAACAGAGAGTTCTCACAATTCACACCCGAGGCAGTTGGTCTAGGGAAATTGTGAAAAGCTCCACAGCAACCGCAGTTTATAAAATGAAATGTTCTTTTTGATGCTGAAAGGTGTTTTTTGTTAATTTAAAATATTACACTTAATCACAACAAGATCTGATAAATATAACCATAGTTATGACTGTTTTAAATTGTTTCAGTGGGTGAGTGAGCGCCTAAATGTATGCAGTAATTTTTATGCCACTGGAAATTAAATATTCATAGATTGATAGATGTAAGAAATATAACTATAAATTAAGTAACGATTGAACTTATGAACAGAGACTGTTTCTCTCTGTGTTGGTGTATGGGTGAGGGGGTGTGTGTGTGTGTGTGTGTGTGTGTGTGTGTGACACGCAACACCCGCGACACTTTTCCTTCGGCGGCGACATAAATCAGACTTGCCTGAAATGCGAGACACTTGCAACTTGTTGTTGCCAATGTTGCTGTTGTTGTTGTTGTTGTTGTGTGGGGAACTTGTCAGAGATTTGCCGCAACCCTCGCTCTCTTTACTTGTCTCCCCTGTTTAGTGCGTAGACGTAATACAACGTGGCAGCCACAAGGCGACGACGAGTCGACGACGGCACGCGAGTCATGTCTGCCACTGCCACATAATTCATTCCCCATGATCCACCGAGTGGTGCAACAGACACCGGACACTTGGACACTTGGACACTCGGACCGTGTCCAGTGTCGTTAGCTTAATTGACATGTGTTCATTAGGAGAGTCTAACATTATTGTCAGTTGTTATTTGGTTACTTTGTGGCAGTTGCAAGCTAACTGAAATCTGGCGAAAGTGACACTGCAGCAATTGTGGCAAGTTGAAGACAGCAAAGACAGTTCTAGAATGAAAGTAATTCTCTTTCGATAAGCGTAAATTCTTAAATATCAACATAATTAAAGTAACTAACATACTTGAATCACAGACTTGAACTTAACCCAAAACGAAATTAAGAAATCCCATTAAATTTTTATTTTATGATTTTACGAAAAGCCATAAAAAATGTTTGTATTTAGTTTTGATAATAATTCATAATTCTAGCTGGAAGTTATAATGACACTTCCTCCCAAAAAAGAGTCAATTGGTACCACTTTCGGGGTGAAAATTACACTGAAAAAAAAGAAAAAC
The DNA here is from genome assembly GCF_004354385.1 of Drosophila innubila. NCBI lineage: Eukaryota > Metazoa > Arthropoda > Insecta > Diptera > Drosophilidae > Drosophila > Drosophila innubila. Next base: position 2,601,213 of record NW_022995372.1, on the reverse strand, counting down.
TTCTAAAATCAAGAGCATCCATCTTAAATAATTTGTTCTTAAAAGATCAAATTATTTTAAAACCAAATTACTAAAACTGAGATTATTAATTCAAAAAAATCTTAAAATCTTAATATAAGAATATAAATCTTAAATTGGAAAGTATAAATAGGTACTATTTCGTAACAGACAAATGGTTTAAAAAATTACTAAAACAGAATAAAAAGTAAATTAATCAAAATTTAAAAATAAAAAAAATTAGAACATATAAAATAATATTTATTTATTTGTTTTTTTGATTTTAATTTTAAGAACATTTATTCTTAAAATAAGAACTTGTCTTATTTAAAATGTTCTTAAAATCTTATTTAAAGAATTTTATGTTCTCGACGCATTTCTTAGACCAAAAATCTTAGTTCTGAGACCAAAATCTTGATTTTAGAATATTTTTTTTTATCAGTGTACTCCCTTAAACGAGCCGTTATGATGATACGGCCAAGGAACTAAAAACAAAGCCTCTAACTTATCAGTGATTGTGCCAACCCAATTTTAATGTATTTTGCAATTCATAAGTCTTTATTCTTCATAAAAGACGAAAATTTAAATAAAAACAATTCTTTATAATTTCGAATTTCTTTCTGTATCTCGCAGTCGCACACATTTAAAATGAATATCTAGAATAGATAAAATAATAGTGAATATCTATTAGTTACTCCTACTACTGAATTAACCTTTTACTTAATAAAGTCTATTCACTGTGTTGCCTTCATTAGTCCCAAAAGATAATATTTATAAAGTGGATTTTTACAGTGATACTTAAAAGAGTTTCAACATTTGATTGTTTCAAAAAACTCACACGTTGTATTTTTTTAATATTTCAAGTGACCTTTGACCTGACCGCCTTGAAGAGCATTTGTGACATTTGTTGGCTGAATCGTCACATTCCACAGCTGTTGCTCTTCTTCTTCTTCATCTTCTTGTGGTCTTATCAGCTTGAGCTATTTGTGAGTTAACCTTCAGTTTGGGGACTATCGATGAGCCCTTTGACCTCGCTGCTAATTGCCTTTTTAAGGAAGATCTTTTGGGCAATCCAACAGCTGTTTTATCGTTCTATTTTGTGACCTTTTGGCCCCTTTTGACCCTCAACAACAGGGCGATAACTCAGTCAAAGCGACGGCGATAAAAGTTATAGGCGCCATAAATTAAAATGCAAATTAAAAGTCACCAAAGGGGCGGACATAGAAGAGAGAGAGAGATATATAGAGAGAGGGATAAAGACAGAAAGCAATAGGCAATGCAGGAAAAGTGAGCCAAAATAATTATGGCTGGAAGTCTCTTCTTCTTCTTCTTTTATCGCCTTAATTATGGCCAATATTTGGCCAATAAAAAAAATTGACTAAGCCAAAATTACAGAAAAGTTGCCAAGAGTTCAGAGTTTAAGCGGCGTCATCAGCTCACTCAATTTCTAAGTTTGTTCAAGTTTTCCTTCCAGCCTTTTTTTTTGGCACTTTTTTGGACAAGTCAAGGAAAAAAATAGAGACACGCAAAGTTTTAATTAAAAATTTGTGCGCTGTTAAAGTTTAAGCAGAAAGGAGGAAAGAGAGAGATGGATAGGAAGACAGTGGTAAAGAAGAAGAGCAGCTGAAGAAATTGCGAATACTGTTAATTCTTGTCAGCTTTTTAGACTGTCTCCGTCTCAGTCTACAGCCCCCATTTCATGCCCTTCCCCCTTTTTAAGACCCTTCTAAGTTTCAGTTATATTCCCTTTCCATTTTTATTCTCCTTCTCAGCCGCGTCACGTTTCTCGGCTTGCTCATAAATCTCAAATCAGCTTAAATTTAATTTTTTGCACTTTCCGCTTTTTTCTTGGCCAAATGTCGCAGCCGTCGCCTACAAACGAACTCTAAACTGGGCAAGAAGGAAGTTGGGTTAAGGGTTCAGTTACAGATTTGACGTTTAGAGCCCATCAAACTGCTCGCGGCAATAAAATTTTGCCACGACAACAAATTTTCCTCAATATTTCACAGTGTATTTTAATTTTCACATTCAACTTGCAACTGAAGAAATAAATGTAGTTAGAACTAAATTAACATTAAATTCTTTTGAGTAATAGAAATAACGCCTTATATTATGTATGACTTTAGACTTTTCCAGGACTATTCAGTTTTCACTTTCGGCAAGATTTATCGAAAGTGAATATCTTTAACCTGTTCTCAATTTAATCAATTTTTTTTTCGATTATTGCTTACACTTTGAGTTGCTAAATTTAGGACCGATAAAAGAAAAAAAAACCATAATTCTTATGAGATTTTAAAGATCCTATAAATTAAATAGTGAAAACCGGAATTGGCCTGATCATTAGATTTTCTCTCGTAGTACCTTCTAAACAGTTGCAAATTACAAGTCATGATTTTACTACATTTTATTCTTATTATTATTATTATTTTTATTCTTATTATTATCTTATTATTTTTCTGTTATTGTAGACTTTAATTATACAATATAAAGTTCAAAATTTATTTTATACTCTACTATATCCTGTTTCTTAATTTGATGTTATAAGCTATATATTTTCATCAACTGTCCCTTTAACCAATTGGGAATTACAAGTGTGTTCTATGGTAAATATAGTAAGGAATTTGCTTTGATCCTTTTATAGTTACCAAATTACATACAATTGTGGTTTTGGCAACTTTTCTACTTTAATAAGATTTGTTTTTATTTTGTTTGTGATATTTTATAATTATTATAAACTATTTAACGCTTTAATATTGTTTAGAATTTACTTAGATATTTAAAAACTTTTTAATATAGTTTTAATATCTAAATTTGTATTTTTCTTATTTCCACTATTCAGCAGAATTTTATTTAATCAAGCTTTAACTAGTTGTGAATTACAAAACGGCTTTAACTATTAGGCTAAGCATACAGCTTTCGACTTTGTGCTTTTGGAAACAATTCTCATTTCTAATCTGTTCATGCTACACTCGGGAGTCGACTAACTGTTGTTCCTGCTGCTGATTCCCACACTTCCTGCCCCGCCTTTACCTCCCTCCTTCCCCTACACCCACTCTACTGCATGTAATAAAGCAACAAAAGGGAAAACCGAGAGTGAGATGGAGATGGAGAATGGGAGAGACAGAACGAGAGAGAGAAGGTTGTTTGACTTTGGGCTATTTGCCTGCTTCCTTTGCTTAACAAACTATAAACACAGACTCCCTCTCATCTCCTCCCTCTCTTCCTCTCTCTCACTCTCTCACTCACTCTATTTCCTGATTGCCTTTGTTGTTGTTAACTGAATCTAAGCCATGAATAATCGCTTTTACAGGTGCATAAGGTCAAATCCTTGATGCTCCTATCCGATTACCCTAGACTTTTACTCTTAACTGAAAATTGCGAAAAGTTTTAAGCTTTAATAATTCAGTAGATGACTCATGTAGCTATGGATACCCTGTAGCTGTGTGTGAGTGGGTAGTCTTTCCTGAGCATTTTGTCAACAGCAACAACTAATTACGGCTACACTTAAAAAAATATTAATAATTAAACATTTCTGTAATCACTTTCAAAATTTCATAATAAATATTAATTTTAACTTTAAAAACCTCAATGATATAGTATAATAAAATGTAGTAAAATCAAATGCAAGAACGCTTAAAACTTAAAAATTTCATATATAAGTAATATGTTAATTTATTTATTTATTTTTCTTATTTATTTAAATTTAATAGATAAATTAACAATTTACTTATGCTCAAATGTTAATTTATTTTTTTATTTCATTTTATTTATTTAAATCAATAAAAAAATTAATTATTTATATTGAAATTTCTCAAAAGTATTCAAATTAAATATGCCTTATATTATTTTATTCAATCCAAAACAAAGATATTTAAAGCTTATTTAAATGAGTGATGTATTTATTAAATTTAAATTTCAACTTTTAAAAATTATTATTTGTCATAAAATTTTACCGAAATGTAATGAGAACAAGTTGCTGTTATTCATTTCTGGAAATCATTTTGATTAATTTTAAGTTTTCATGTTTGATTATAAAATAAATAGTTTTCATTTTATATTATGAAACGATAGCTTAAAGAGACATAATTTCACATAAATTTTAATATTTGCATATTAAATAAGAAATTTATTATAAAAAATTTTTAAAATCAACAAAATGTTGCAAAACTAAAGTTAAAAATTAAATTTATGTTGTATTTTTTATTCTCTGTGTAGAACTTTAAGCCGTAGCCTTGGTAGGAGTCTTTAGGCCAACACTTGATGGCTTTTTATTTATTTGTGGAATGTGTGCACGCGTGTCAGGGAAATGAAACTTGTGGAATAGGATACTAAATTAATGAGCCAACACCAGAGACAGACAGACGAAGAGAAAGAGAGAGGATAACGAATAGATACATGCATACTTAAGGACATAGATACGAGTCCTGCCTGCGGCAATTAATTAATAGAGTGTCGAGTGTCGAGACCTAAGGATAAGCGCAGGATAAGCAGCTGGTCGAAAATAGGGAACTAGAGGTTGCACAAAAAGGAAACGCATTTAAATTAACAAATAAAATAATGTCAAACGCCTACGCAATGCTCTCTCCATTTACTCTCTCCTTTGCCATGTTCGCTATCTTTCTCAGGATCGCGGCAAATGTTGCGTAACTAAGTGCAACATGCGGCACAAACAGGACTCGTGCCTCGCAGTTCATTTCTCTACCTGCCCTCGAGGTGAGATTTGAAATTGTTGCGTCCTGAGGGTTCGTCCTGTCGCCTTATATCTTTTATCCTTATCCTGTAGCTTAATTGAGCTGTTGGCACACACTTAAAACATACAAAAAATATACAAAATGAATTGCATATTCTTGCCCCCATTTTTTGTCACGTGGCAGACACAAATTTTGACACTTTATCAAACAAATTTAAATGCTCAACAGCCAAAACATTTGTAGTAACATATTTAAATGTTCCTCTTGCCCTTTTGGGTAACAATTGAAGCGTGTTGAGTGCAGACAATTGAGTTATGAGTTCTGTGTAAATGACTTTTGTAGTGCAGTGTTGTGAGTAGAGCAAAACACTTGAAAATACTCTCTTTGTAGATCTGAAAAGTGATAAAAAAAATTAAAAACATTTGTAGTTGTCATATTTTCAAATTAGAGAAAGCAATTTAAATTTTAATGCGCAATTCCGAACAAATATTTTGGATATCTTTACTTTTTTTGGCTTTTCTGAGAACAGTTTTATAGCTGCTCAATGAAACGGAAGAAAGCAGCTGGAATTTTCGAAAAGCTCTGATAAATTGTAAAGCATTGGTAAATTACTGAAACAATTTTGAACAAATCCTTTTAAAATTTTAACATTTTTTAACATTATAAAAGAGAATAATTATAAAAGTTTCATATTGCTATCTTTAACAAAGCCAATTAGATTTGTTTTAGCTTTTTCAAAAAAGTTTCTTAAATTTTTCTTAGCAATTATTTTTGCTGTTTTTATAATTAAGTTCTCTTTTTAATGATAAAATTAAGAATTACGTGAATGCTATAAAATTTTATTTGGCGTTACACATATTGTTTGTTACTTATGTTAATTAATTTTTTGTTTCTTGAAAAAATTTTTTTATTCTGAATTTTTCTGAATTTCAACATCAAAATAGTCAAATTTACTAATATTGTATTTTATGCTTACGCTTAATGGGAAACAAATTCATTATATTATATTATTTAAACCTATTCTTCGTCACTTAAATGTGTCAATAATTTTTCTGAACCAAAAAACTGTTTTTTGTAAATACTAAAATTTTCAAAAATTATCAGTAGTACAGTCCTACGTAATTTTAGAGACCCGTAAGGTATTAAGTTTGAAATAATAGGTAATATTTTCATTATTACTTGAGATTGTAAACAATTTTCAATGTACATATTTCTTTTAAAGGTCTAACCCAAATTGGCGATTTGATAAGCTTCGCAGCTCAAGTTCAAGTGCTGGCCAGGCCAAGTCGAATCAATTTTTTATTGACCAAGTTATGGCCCTGTAAACTTTTTGGTAGCGAAGAGAGAAAAGGTAAACGGCGGTTTTTTGTCAAGTGCCTGACTAAAAATCAATAAAAAGTGCAGTGCAATGACTACAATTAAAGCCAACTTGACCAGTTGAAGGGCAGAAAGAGATAGATGGAAATGATAGAGAGAGAGGGAAGGAAACTGAGGAAGTGACGCTTTTGTGTTTAGAGCGCAATTTGTGACAGAAACGACAGCAATTAACTGTAGCACCTGTCAAAGAGAAGAGTGGGAAGGGGAGTAAGAGAAATAGAGAATAGGGGGACATGTGAAAGGAAAAAAAAGGGGGGACTATTCTCCGGAACTGTTCTCAGCTTCTGTGACTGCAATTTGCCATGACATGCCAACACATTACACCCCTCTCTTTCCCTCCATACCCCACTATTCCCCTCTCACTTCAGTGTCCTCTCAAATTTACTCCTTCTTTTCTCTTTGGAGCTTCTATCTTTTTTTTATTGCCATTTCAATGACATTTTTAGTGCGACCCCAAAAACCGAATAGTTGTCCGAATTCCAAATGAATGAATGAATGTTAGTTCAAGTGAACGAATGCTCAATAGTTGAATGTCTGATGGTTTGAATGGAAAACATATTTCTATTTCCGGACCGTTGTCACGTGCTGACTTTTCAGCTTTTCCTCATTTTTTTCTTGCTTCTCTTTTTTTTTTTTTGAGTGCAAATGCAATTGAAATTCGCACGTTTCCTGAGTTTTTTGGCAAATTGACAGCGAGTCATCAGTTGACAGCTCTAATGAGGATAGGGGAGAAATAGTGAAAGAGAGAGGTAGTAAGAAAGATGTATATAAATATTTCAAATATAAATTGTCTAAAAAATAAACAATTAAAAATTTGTAGGTAGTGAAAATTGTTAAATAAATATTTAGTTGTTTTTAAATCAGATAAAAATACCAACTAAATGTTTAGTGATGATTAAAATTTCCAGCTGTAAATATAATGGAAAAAAATAAAATTAAAAGCTAAAAATAAAGTGTAATAAAAATCACAACTGAGGTTTAAGTGACAGGGAAAATCGCAACTGAAATTATTCTACTCGAAACATTTTAAATTGTTCTGAAAATAAGCATGGATAAAGACCATATTAATTTCAAAGGGATTAAGAAAAAAGCATAGATAAAGCAAAAATTAATATCAAAGGAATTTGCTTGAATAATATACATTCTCTCTATATATCTCTGTTTTATTTTCTTTTAGTTAAAAGGGATTGGAATAAAAAATGAATTCACTCTATTTAAATGAGGCGTATACCTTGTGACAGGTCTTACAAGGCCACGTATTTCTAATAATTCCAGTAATCAATAATAAATTGCGACATAACTTAAATATGGCCACTATTCAGATACAGATACAGATACTCTTACGTGTACGGATACAAATACAGATAAAGTTACAGCGGCAAAACAAAACAAAACGGACTGCGAGATGAGTAAAAGCAACTTCTAAGAAAAGTTTCCCAGTGCGTTGTGCTATTAATACTTCATCAAGTTTGTCAACATCGGAACCATACAAATCTATGTCACCTAACCCACTTCCCCCAATCACCCCCCTTTCGTTTCTCTCCCCTTTTCGGAAAAGGCAAAAGTTGTTTACAAGAAAGTCGACGACGCTGACAATTTCATTGTCGGCCCGCACCACGCAATGCAAAAATTGTGAAAAACAATTCAATTTCCGTGAATAAAGAAGGAAAATATAGGGAGGAAAAAGTTGTCTTGAAAGGACGAATATTTAATATACTTACAGAAATTTAAAAGTTAAAATGTACCATAAATAACATATACTTTAGGAGTAATATATTTGCATATTCAAAGAAATCTAAGGCTTTAAGTTCCTTAAACAATAATAATATAGGTTCATAATTTTCGAAAATCATACTTTTTTCATTAGAAATTTAAATTTCCACCCACAAAACAAATTTTTTTTAGATATTAAGATAATTTTATACCAGGATATAAGTCGTATGCAACAGTTAAACATCAACATTTCCCCCGGGGGAGCATTTTTTTCGAATATATTTGTTTAGCGAGTATTCCATTATAAATAATTAAAATACTTTTTTTTAAACTATTTTTTTATAAAATTTAAAGTACAGCTGTTATTTTCAAAATTTCACTTTAATGTATATACATTTCGAAAGCTCTATCACAACACTCAGTCTGTACGAAATTTCAGCAGAATCGTCTCCAAACTGACTGAGTTCGCATAGACTTCAATTGTTGTCATAGGGTATATGGTAGAAAAATAACAGAAGCGACGCCAGTAACATAACTGAAAATGGGTACCAAAGGATATGCGTGTGGTTGTCTGCTTGGTTGACTGACCCAAATCCAACTCAATGTGAAATATCAAATAAAAGGCGACGACGATGAGAAAGATGAGCATAGAGATGGAAATGGGAATGGGAATGGGAATGAGAATGGCCATAAAAGTAGCATCCAATGCTCTGGCAAATCAGTTGAGCAAACAATAATAAAAAAAAAAATACTGTTCCTGTTAGTTGGAACCACATTTCCATTCTTCAGTCTGACCAGCGACAGTTTCTCCACCACTTTTTAGTCCTCTTTCTTCTCTAGGTCCTCCTGCTTCTTCTCCATCTCATCGGTGACCCATTAACTGCTCCACAAACTGAAATGTCTCGACTCGCATTCATAAATAAAACAAAGTGGCGCCAAAATGACGCGGCGCCCCCAACTCGACATAAGTTCCATATTCATCCTCCTATTTGCCTCTTCCGCTGTCTCCTCCCTCCATCTTTTTCCTGTCTCCGCCCTTCCAACTATTTGTTATTCATTGGCTTCACATGGCGCTTGCTGTACGCATTTCCTCGGCTTTCTCTTTTTTTCCCCCCATTTTCCAACTTTCAGATTGTGCAACTTCTTTTCATATCGATTTTCTAGTTACATTTGTCTGGCTTTTAGGTCGAGCATAAAAAGGCAACCAGTTGCTGCTGTTGCTCCTCTTCTCCTTTATCTTCTTCTCCCCCATTTTTCCACTATACTTCCTGCGGCTTTTGCCTCAACAATGCAACCCGAACACACAGCAACAAAAATCAACTTAAATTTCTATTGCTATTTTCAAGTGCTTTACACTCGTAACTTTTCCAGGATATCGCAACTTAATAAAATATTTATGCACTCGTAAACTTCCGTCTATACTCAACTTGACAGGATAAGCAATATCGGAAATTATAGGTATTAGATGCGTGAAGATTTACCTATATAATATTGAGAATTATTATATTAAATGACGCCATTTATCCCTATATTTCTCACCAATAATATCCATTGGGAAATTTAACTCAGACTCATTACTAGATATTAATCTATAAACATTTTAATTACATTTCTAGCTATTTAAATCGCATTTCATTAAATTTTTTCCATTAATCTTCTCCCTTAATTAATCATTTAGAACCAAGAATTACTTATTTATTTTGTTTTGGTTAATTTCTATCATCAAATCCCATATTTTTTTTTATTAAAAAGCTCTTTTTTATACAGAACTAGTAATTCTTTTTTTACTGAAGACTATATTTTTGTGATGCTTTCAATTCATTATGATTATTTTGATCTACTTTAATAAAATTAATGCTTATCCCATTTTATTTTTGGCTTTATTCAAAAAGGGCTTTTTAAGATTCTCCTTTTCAACAAATTTCTGTCATAGAAAATATCAGAAAATTTAGAAACTTTCTATCAGAAATATAAAATCACTTTTTATTCCATAATTATGAACATCTTTAGAATTGTAACTATTTACATACATAGGATTCCTTCTCAATGTTTAATAACTATTTTTGATTTATTTTTTTTTTTTCTAAAAATTCATAAATTGCTATTAAAATTTGTAATTTGTAATTTGATAAGCTCAATAATTTGCGATTAACTTGTTAATTATTGCATTAATTAAAAAATATGCATTGGTCAAAATTGGTCAAATAAACTTTATCTGCAATATTTTTTTTTAATTTAGTTATTTTAATAATATTTCTTTTTTAATTGCACTACTTAAAATTATTAATTTAGTTAAATAATATCACTTTACCAACTGTAATAATTTATGAGTCTAAAAATTTCTTTAAAGAGCTTTCCACTCTAAGAAAAACTTTCATTCGTTTAACATTTTGATTTAAATATAATTTGATGATAATATTTCTTAAATTTTAAAAGTCTAGCTTTATCAAAAGTTTTGTTGAGTATTTAAACTGATTTAATAGGATTTTTTCTAATTTTAATATAATTAAGTTACAAATTTCTATTAGAGTATACGATTTTCGAGCTCTTTATATCATTTTATGTGTTTTGCATAATACTCTCTATGCACTCTCTATATGTGGTGGAGTAATAGGGAAAGGGGCAAAGCTGGGTTGGGGCCTTTAGAACTTTGGGGTAGTGTCAGTGGCATTCTGTGCTCATTTGCAGTCAGTGGCACGTGTCTAAGCTGCTTGTTTTGAGGAGGCGCCTCCTAATCGGGCAGCTAAATACGTAGTAGCTGTTGTTGTAGTTGTTGTTGGTTCTCTTGTTGATGTTGTTGTTGTTGTCACAAAGCAAATCCTGTGCTCATTGAGCTGCCACAGCGGCAACTCGACTTGCAGCTGGCAGCATTACGAGTATTTTGAGCCGCTGTGGCATCCAAATGTTGCAACTTGCACACACACACACACGCTCGTATGCAAATCAAATTGCCATTTAGAGGACAATTCGCCCATCGATTGAGATGATGTTCGAAATGTGTCCTTGCCACAGCTTGAAATGCCATTAAGCATCAAATTATGCATGCCCACTCGCCATCTAAAAACACATCAAACATCGACAGAGAGAGGCACAGACAGAGCAAGAGAGAGAGAGAGTATCAAGCATCGTTATGGGATACCCAACCCCCCTCATTGCACCCCTCCCCTCACTCTTTACCTACTCGTTTATCATTTTAACATTTCATTTAAGAGGCAAATGCAAAAAAATTCGACTTTTTTGCCATTAAAATTTATGGGCCCATAGGCAGCAGGGGGTGGGGGTAGCCCAAATGTGTGCCAAAAATGTGAGTGAGTGTGTGTGTGTGTGTGTGCAGTTATGCAAAATGCATTATTCGTGCTTGGGTAAGGACTCTGCAACAGGATGTGCATTTTCAAGGGGTGTGTGCATGCAAATTTCATATTCAGTTTTTTCTTTGCAGTTATTTACCCTGTGCTAATTAAATGCGTGAGAAGGGTATATTAAAATTTGACTTGTAAATATGTAACAAAAAGAGGCTTGTGCTATTTTTTATGTTCCTTTAAAATTAAAGTCTTTAAAATGTATAACTTTTCGGAACTTGCAAAATTATTTAATTGAATATACAAATTTATATTAATGTCAATTAAAGAAACGCCTTGATTGTTAAAACTCTGTTCAAATATAATCAACAAAATATTAAATCTAATTAAAATAATAGCGATTAAATTACATTTCAATATTTTGTTTGTATATATTTAGTAACTGATTTAATTTCATTTGAATACTACATACGTATTATGCTTAGACTCGCAAAAATAATTTGGTCATTAAAAAATAAATTGTTAGAAATCATATTTATATCTATTTTATTTTATTAAAATATTTTATAAATTAATATTTTACTTATCTTTATAATATATATATATATTACTAATGCTACACTAAAAGCAGACTTATAAAGTAGTACTTAATATAATTATTAAATATTATTCTTCTTCTTTAATAATATTATTCATTGTCAATTTAATTTTATGAAAGCTTTAAAAATGTATGCAAGTTTTTTAATTGTGATGAGAAAAGTAATTTAAAAGTATTTGGATTTTGCATATATATATACATGTACATTTTTTTAATGCTGACTTAAATGCTGTTAGCAGGGTATTTTCCAGTCGGGCATTATCGTTTGGGCTTGTTGTTTTTTTTTTTCGCCCTCTTTAGGTAATTAAATTGTATTCCGTTAAAAGCAAATACATTTTTGTCACATTTCATTTTTTGTCGTTAATAGGCAAATCGTGTTGCCATTTATAGGACAGTGATGTTCGGGGCAGGGGCAGGGATAGAAATGGGGGTAGGGGGCAGTGGCAAGTTCGATCACATGAAGTGCGTGTTGCACTTTAAGTAGCTGCCACAAATTGATTTCATGCTGCGAGTCCATTGCCCGAGTCCTTCACCCATTCTAATTGTTCTCGTTATTCTTCTTCTTCTTCTTGTTGGCCGTGCTCTACTTTTGTTGTCCTTCTTTTTTTTACTTTTTGCCATCCTCTTTCTATTTTGCTGCTGCTTCCCTGCTCAGCAGGAGAACAATGAGGATGCAGGAACCGCTCGCAAGACGCGGAAGGTATTAAGGACTAAGGACTAAGGATGTGAGCTCGCACAATTGCCCCGCAAATGAATGGAAAAATCTTAGAAAAATCAACCCTGTCTCCTTCACTCTCCCTCTCTCTAGCTCTGACTATTACCTAGCCACAACTCATCCGAAATTCGGCAGTCGCTTTTCTATTTCACTTTTTTTTTGTTTAGTTTTTTTCTTGTGCTTTGCTTTGTTTGTTTATTTGGCTTAGTGGCTAACGCTTTAGTTATTCTCCTCTTCACTATTTTTCTTTTCGTTTTGCTGGAAATGGATTTTCCATTGCATTGTTTGGGCAACCCTTTCGGTCTGAGTCTGGGAAAATGTTGGACCAACAATTCAGCCAAAGGGCATCCCATTGTGCCGACCAGCGAGAGTGTTAACAGTTAGAAGACTGTGGCAATTCTCGCAGAGAAAGGAAAACTTAACTAAATTGTGGGAATTTGCACAATTAGAGCGTGTTGAGTGTGTGGAATAGGAAATGGAAAAACAAGCAACAAATGTTTAAAAGAGCATTAAAAAAAGGAAATTATGCTTCAAGGCATTGAAAACATTCTTTTGACTTCTTTCAAGTATTCCAGCTTCAGAACTTACCGAAATATAAAACTAACCACAACAAAATCTAAAATTTGTATCCCACTCTATGCACAGATTTGTACCGCGTTCTGAGCTCAATTTTGTTATGCTGAATATGGAACAAAATTTTGTCAAATCTTAACCGATTTCCTTGCGGAATATCAATTTGATCATTATTTGGTCTCTTAATTGATTCTGCATCTAAATTTCAATTACTTAAAAAAATAAATTTTTTTGGTCATCACTGTCTGTTTTTCCGAAGTTTTCCATACTATCCCCTTGACACTTTTTCAAAAACTTCAAAAAGTCATAACTTTGTCAAAACTTAACCGATTTTCATGCGGAATATCATTTTGATCATTATTCGTCTCAAATTGATTCTGCATTAAAATTTTAGTAACTTAAAAAAATTAGTTTTTTGGTCATCACTGTCTGTTTTTCCGAAGTTTTCCATACTATCCCCTTGACACTTTTTCAAAAACTTCAAAATGTCATAACTTTGTCAAAACTTAACCGATTTTCATGCGGAATATCATTTTGATCATTATTCGGTCTCCAAATTGATTCTGCATTAAAATTTTAGTAACTTAAAAAAATTAGTTTTTTGGTCATCACTGTCTGTTTTTCCGAAGTTTTCCATACTATCCCCTTGACACTTTTCAAAAACTTCAAAATGTCATAACTTTGTCAAAACTTAACCGATTTTCATGCGGAATATCATTTTGATCATTATTTGGTCTCTTAATTGATTCTGCATTAAAATTTTAGTAACTTAAAAAAATTAATTTTTTGGTCATCACTGTCTGTTTTTCCGAAGTTTTCCATACTATCCCCTTGACACTTTTTCAAAAACTTAAAAATTACATAACTTTGTCAAAACTTAACCGATTTTCATGCGGAATATCATTTTGATCATTATTTGGTCTCTTAATCGATTCTGCATTTAAATTTTAGTTACTTAAAAAAATTAATTTTTTGGTCATCACTGTCTGTTTTTCGAAGTTTTCTATACTATCCCCTTGACACTTTTTCAGAAACTTCAAAATGTCATAACTTTGTCAAAACTTAACCGATTTTCATGCGGAATACCATTTTGATCATTATTTGGTCTCCAAATTGATTCTGCATTAAAATTTTAGTAACTTAAAAAAATTAATTTTTTGGTCATCACTGTCTGTTTTTCCGAAGTTTTCCATACTATCCCCTTGACACTTTTTCAAAAACTTCAAAATGTCATAACTTTGTCAAAACTTAACCGATTTTCATGCGGAATATCATTTTATTTGGCCTCCAAATTGATTCTGCATCTAAATTTTATTTACTTAAAAAATTTAATTTTTTCCCTCAGTGTTCTCTTTTTGCATACTTTTCACTTATCACTTTTCCAATATCTTCAAACTGTCATAACTTTGTCAAATCTTAACCGATTTCCTTGTGAAATATCAATTTTTTCATTATTTGGCCTCTATTTTGATTTTGCATCCAAATTTAAAAACATTTTTTTTTCATTCCATCACTGTCTATTTTTTCCTACCTAACCGCTATTCAGTTCTAAACTTCTCACATAAGTTTCACAGCAATCTCAACATTTAATCATTTTTAACTTCACATTCGCATTCGCTTCTTTTGCCACTTAAGTAGATAAACAAAGTTGCAACAAGTTGTGGTATGTAGGTGGTTCAACCCACTTGAATGGTGCGCTTAATGGACCATCAGTCAATCAATCAATCAGTCTACGAAACGACTTAACACCGCCAGTGGCAATCATTTGAATATGTAATCACAGACGCTAATCGCGGGCTGCAAATCAAATTGTGACTTCAACTTGTCGTTTGTCTGATGTGTAAAATAGTTGAACCGAAACCAAAAACTTGATGCAACTACTTAACTAGGTAGCTGCCAGATTGGATGATTGGTTAATGTTAATTAACAGCAGACGGTGGAACAACTTAATGAAGTGCGAGTGGCGACAACGATTCCTGTCGCCGAAACAATTTCTCCTGATTAATAGGTCATGGCATGGAACTACATAGCTTGAATAGCAACTTAATTAGTGTTGGTTATTGTCAATAAAAAAGTATCGATACTGATATCAGTTTAAAGTACCACAGAGAATATTACGGTACCCAATAAAAAGTGGCTAAAATTAAATTTAAAATTATATGTTAAACAGCTTAGCTAAATCAAATGTAACTAACAAAGATTTACAAGACGAGTCGGAGTAAATCAATAGGAACAATTTAAACAAAGAAGAAATATTTTTAAATGTAATAGCACACACAATTTAAATAATTAAACAATTTAAATCAGCGGAGGATACGAAATAGTCAATTTTTAAGTAGCTCTTTAAATGTGATAGAGTTAAATTAAAAAAGTCGACGTTAGTGGAAGCTGCAAATAAGTGAATTTTACTATAGTAGAATTTTGCTTGTGCGCCTGGGCGGCACCTACACTGCATATATTTTTTTATTGTAAACTTGTGACTCGAAATTGACACTTGTTCGCCTAAGTGCTTGTGCGTCTCTCTGTCGCCGTTTACCTAAACATAACAGGAGCAAAGGCGTGACCACCGCAGATATTAATTAACCATTTTTGAACCTATTTAAAATATGTTTCGTATTATGAGAATCAAAAAATTCTTAATGAAAGAAAACTGATTAAAGTTTGGCATATGTTTTGTTATATCGTATCGTCAATATATAGGTTTGAATAAAATTTATACATTCGAATTTAAATACCTTTTTCCTGTATTAATATGGTACATTGAAATGGACACATCGATACCCATTCCCAACCTCGATTCTTATTAATGCAATCAACGCGAACTCGAGGTCGAGGCTTTAATGAGATTTACTTGGCCTCTTTGAAACAGTCTTCGGACCAGTTCTCAATAGAAACACCCACCTATAGAAACCTGAGATAGTTGCAGGCATTTGACTAAATTTACGAGTACGAGTTTGTCGGTTTCCATTTCAGTTTTGCCGTCTTATCGCCCGAGCAATTAGCCGCAATTAATGCCCAACTATTTTGGTCAGCTGCTGTTTACATTGATTTGGATTTTAAACTCCCTCGTCGTCGGGTACCTGAAAACCGGAAGTGCTAAACAGAAAGTCAGTCAGGCTGCCATCGATATGAGCTAATAAAAGGTTTTAAAACAAAAACAAAGGCACACACAAAAACACAGACAGAGGGGGAGATTTTTTTTTTTTTTTGTTCAAAATCCTCCTCGCTTCGCTCAAGTGGCAGCTTCTGACTTTAAAAAAATGTTTGAGTTGTGAATTTTTGATTCAGTGCGTGCCACAAATTTTGTTGCTGAGTCGCGTGTTGTTTAATGCATTTTTGCACACTTGACTGGCCGTTACCTGAGTTCAGTTCAGTTCAGTTCAGTTTGGCATTGCTAAAAGGGTTAGGCAGTTCTTCCTGCCCCTTGCCTGTCTGTCATATGATTTATTTTTAATGACCTCATATTTTTGCACAATCTCCGTACCACATAAACTAGCATCAGATTCGATTGTTAACGCTTTGCTTTCTCTGCTTTCAATTCTGTGTGTGTTTTTTAAAACGCTTGATCATAATTTTATGAGCTGCCAATTGGACAAATCGCTGGACTGTGAAGCATTTGATGGAAAGCGTATTAAAAAATTCGTTAAGTCGAAAATGTATAATGCCATTTCAATCCTTTGTATTTAAGCGGTTCTTTATAGTAAAAGATATTCTACTAAATTTTTCTGTTATGTATAAATACTTATATGTACCAAAAACTCAAAAATAATTTGTTTGTTCATCTTTTATTTACTTTAATTTTTCTCATGTGTTGAAGCTAACATTTTAAGCTGTACACTTTTAAAATATTTTTTTTTTTGGTTTTTAATTAAAAAAAAAATTAATTTATTCAAAAATATGTCGAAGTTTAGTACAGATAAGTTTACAGATATTCAAAATATGCAAAAAAGGTACGCTTGCATTATATATGGGTTTTTAAATTTATAAAATAAAATATATTTGATGTATTCCAATTTGTGTACCCTTCGATCCACCGAATTCGTTCACTATATCCTACAGCATATAGAAAATATTCGGTCGAACATCAACACTTAATATGATCTGTATCTAAAGATCTCTAAGTGCAACTGCAACATGCTCGAAAAGAACATGCTTCATATCATTTACAACATGTTTACTCCCAACTCCTACCCCGTTTGCTTACAGCCCAATTTTAAGGGTAGTTTGTTTAACAACAGTTTGAAAAATGTACCAATAACTTGCTATTGAAAAAAACTAACCACAAATTTTTGTATTTCAAATGCATATGAAATAGGAAATAAACAAGTTTTTTCTTTTCTTCTTGAAGGACAATTAAGAAAACCCACAGACAGCTTCAAATTCAAAGTGGTTTCTTTTTTAATGCTTATTTATTTATGCGTTTTATTTTCACTTGATTTAATTTTGACACGCATAAATACAATGAAGGAAAAGTTGTGGAAAATCTCAGTTTGTCAGACATTTGCATTTGCTGTCAGTGTCTGTCTCAGGGACTCGAAAAAGGGCCAACAAATTACTGACCTATTTATATAATTTTCTTGAGTTTTTCTCAGCTTCAGCTGCTGTTGTTGTTGTTGTCTTTGATTTCGTTTGCAGTCGAGTGGAAACACTTCATTCCGTTTGAGTTGTCAACAGTGCAACGAATTTTCCTTTTTTTCATTCCTTGACCCCGAAACGGAGTTTCAATATGGGATGCGATTATGATTATGGTTACGGTTAAGGTTACGTTTAAGGTTACGGTTTATGAATCACATTGACACTATCTTGGTTTGAAATCGACTTGCTTTTTTCTTACTTGATTTTCATATCGAAATTTGAATTTATTTTGAAACCAGATAAGAGGTTAAGAGCAAAGTTTTTCTGTCATCTTTGATTTAGCTTGATTGGGTGGAAGTTCCTTATCTTTGTCTTTGTGTCTCTCTCTTTCTATAATTCTCGTGGAGAGTATGCATTTTTTTAAAAGGAATTAAAGTACGAAATTCTTAATCCTATTTTTATGTTAAAGCTAGTTTCTTGGAATTTTATTGATTGATTGAATGTCATGAAAAATTCAATCTGCTTGGGGTTAGTCGTCTCTCTGAAAACACTTCTCGTTTTTTATCTATTATCTACGTCTTTCTTCTACAGTTCGTAAAATTCATTTCCTTAGCTATTTCTTGGTTCTTGTATGAAATAAAATCAGATAAAAGTTTAAAAGGAAAATCTGTCAATTTTTATAATAGATGAATTTTTTTGGATTCAATCTCAGTGATAATTAGAGCTGCTCTCTTCTCCCGCTGTCTCCAACAGAGTATTTTCAAAATGTTTATGAAAGAATTGAAATAACACATCCTTTATTTCTTTTGTGTTGTTTTTGCATGCTAATGCGCCGTGTGTGACTAATTGCGTGGATTGATGAACTTGTGTCAGTCCGTCACTCAGTCTGTCAATGCGTTTCTCTTGCAACTCTTTTTTTAAGGGTTGCTTTCTGTTGTTTCGTTGCGACTGCGTTCTACTCGTTTTAATTAAATTTTCTGCGCCTGCGCGCAATTTTTTACTCATTTAAACATTTTTGCCAGGTTGTCATGCTCATTTAAAAAGAGCAGGGGAAACGGGGGGAGAAAGAGGAGTTTGTCCACACGCCTATATTTTTTGTAAAGGGTTAAAGTAAAAAAGAAAACAAGTTTTGACTAGTTGCGGTTTCTGGACAACTTGTGGCTGGTCAGTTGAATAAGTATTGAATTGCATTGAACTGCACCCACTTTTTGTTATCCAGCTGTTCTAGTTTTGTAATTCGAGATGCCTTCGAGTTTTGCTTAAATTAAAATGATTAATCATTTCATTTGGCATCAAATGACAACTCATCAAATGTACGAATTAATAATTAATCAACGCTGAAATCATTTGCCAACTCTCAGAGAAAGGTAAATTTAGATGCCAATCCCTTTCGATTTTAAATTGGATTTTCAATTTGAATTCTGAGCTATGCAAATTCTGCTGGGCACAGTGTAAAGTTACTCCAACAAAAAGAGG
Source organism: Drosophila innubila (assembly GCF_004354385.1). Taxonomy (NCBI): domain Eukaryota; kingdom Metazoa; phylum Arthropoda; class Insecta; order Diptera; family Drosophilidae; genus Drosophila; species Drosophila innubila. The sequence continues at coordinate 2,582,199 of NW_022995372.1, read as the reverse complement.
ATTTTATTTTAATACACAACATACAACATAATCAATGTGAACTCAACGGCATCGCATTTGCATACAATAATATCAGAGCAGTTTCCATATCTTCTTCTACCTATCTATCTACCTTGCAACCTACTCAACTCTCCCCTTACCAGCATTTATCTACCTACTCTGGATATACCCTGTACATGCAGCAAATGAGCAATGCTAGAAATTTCCGATCATATCTCTAAAGATCATTAAATCAACAGATTGACTGACTGACAGATTGATTGACTGATCAATTGATTGAAAATCAACACATATACATGTGGAATGTTAATAACAGAGAATATATTTCTAAATTTATTCATTTATTTATTCATATAAAAAAAGCAAATTAATTTATAAATTTATTCATTTATTTATTCATATAAAAGAAGCAAATATTTAAAATAAAGCAAGTGAAAAAGTAAATAAATTAAAAATTAAACAAAATTTAATAAAATTAAACTAAAAAAAAAGAAATTGAAACATTTTTAATTCACATAATCATAAATGAATACATATAGATTGTTATGCAAAATGACTTTAAGTTAAAATAAAAACTATTGTTAAAAAATGTCTTTTATTGTCATCCCAAGAGCTATAAATTTTTTTGAAATATCTGTGCAAAATACAAAAGGAATTCAAAACAATTTACACCCATATATTAAAATTTATATAAAGTACCAATAGTTTTTCAAACTTTTTTTAAAATCTGTGCAAAAAAATAGTCGAAACGATAAATATTCACAGAAAAACATTATTGATAAACAATTGTAAATGCTCAAAGTACGTACTATATAGTCTTTCTTTAATATAATTCAAAATTTCTAAAAGCAAGGTTAGTTAAGAGTGCGAAAGAGAGAAAGAGTTAGCGAGAGAGAGAGGGACACGAAGAAAAAAAGTTTTCATTATAAATCTGTTCAATTTTGCATAATCAAATTAAGATTAATGAATCTATCATGACTTTAAATTATATTGAAAGGATTTGAGCTGCTTTCATATATAATGGATGTTTCGAATTCAGTTTGTAGGTTTACCACCATCACGTCTTCTGTCAGGGACTGATTGTGATCCCAAAAACACGTCCAAATAACTCCGTTTCCTTCGTTGTTGTCATTATATTTCCCGGCCAAATTGCTGTAAGAATTTAAGTTAACAAATTAAGCTTAAAAAAAATTACCACTTTATCCAGTTTTTACCTCAAGAAGTCACATTACTCATTATGATGGATGTAGGTATTATAAGAGGAGCTATTACTATAATTAGGCCAACTATTGGTATTATCATCATTTTGAACTGAACTTGACTGAATGTCTGAGAAGACTAACGGACACAATGTTTAACTTGTTTATATACACTCATCAATATATATAAAACAGCTTGCTATATATATTTTTTGTAATTACGACTTACAATTCTTGGAAGCATTCAAGCTCGATTATTAAAAGTCGTAAACAAAGCAGGCAATCAAAAAAAAAATCGATCACAATCATTCATTCAAACATTCATAAGAGAGAGAGATAGGTACACTGATAAGCAAAATGTTCTAAAATTTAGATTTTGGTCTCAGAACTAAGATTTTTGGTCTAAAAAATGCGTCGAGAACATAAAATTCTTAAATTCATTTAAGAACATTTTAAATAATACCAAGTTCTTATTTTAAAAATAAATGTTCTTAAAAATAAAAATTAAAAATAAAAGAATAAAATTTATTTTTTTTATTTAGAATTTTTTTTTTTTGTAATTTTTATTTATTTACATTTTATTCTGTTTTAGTAATTTTATAAATGTTATATTAATTTGTTACTAGTGGGATTCGAACCGCCGCCTACTGCTTCACACTACACACTACTAGTACATTCAAATGAGACATGAAACATGAAAAATATAATTGTTTTAAAAAGATGTTTTTATTAGCAATTCAATTGGACTATTGAACTCTGCGAAATATGCAACTATTGTTTCATGCAACTTTTATTAATCGGATTTGAGACAAAGAAAATAAATACTTGAGGTGTTTGAATTTCAATAACTTTTCTTTAATACTATTTTTTTAGTTTACGTTACTTAACGTGATGATCTTATATCAATTTTATTGACTACAGAGTATCTGCCAGTCGCTCATCACATATTTACCTTGTCGTCTTTGATGTTTGCGCTGCCTGGATGGAATTATCGTTGGTCCAAAAATAAAAGAAGCCGAATCCGGGCTAAGGACGCTTTAAATTTATTATAATGATGTTTATCTCTCATATTTTTATGCTTTACTCATAACATCAACAATTGGCTTAAGGGAGCATAAAAAATGGGAGGAGAAGTAGCCCCAAGGGGGGAGTGGCAAATGGCGGCTTATTGTTATTTTCATGAGCTCATATTTATGTTTTATTCGCAAAAAGGTTTCATTTAAGAAGGGAAGGAAATAAAGGGGTGGAATGAGAGCTTATTAAGCCATAAATAAGCGGGTTTACTTCAGATGTTGCAGCGGAACAGGAAAAGGAAGCAGCTCGGCAACTCTGGCAACTCTGAACTCGGCAATTTGGAAACTCCTGAATTTGGGCAACGTCTTTAACCGCAAGTAAAAGGCAAAAAGGCGAACGGAAATTATGAAAATGCCAAAATTGGCCACATCCGGTTGGCAGCTCTTAAGATATGCCCCTGCTCTCTCACTCTAACATGAGCTCTCTCCTGCTCTTTCCACCTGTTACAAATTTGGCTCACAAGAAAATACTTCTTTCTAAATCGTCAAAGCCATTTTCGTAGCATACTTTGCGGCTGAAACTGAGCTTGAGGTTGAAAACGGTGGCTACGAGTTTATGGATTGTTGTTGTTGTCGTTGTTTGCCACGTTACTTTGTTACACTGTTGTTGCCGCAATTTATCACAAATTGTGGCAGATTATGGCAGATAAAGTTGCGACCCGAAGAGGCATTTCGCTTGACTGCATAAATCACATTTGACGCTGCTTAAAACTTGATGCTGCCCCTAAAATGTGGCAAGCTGCGTGTTGCGGCTTCTACGCCCAAAACATGTTGGCTTTGAAGCGCAACACTTGGCAAACATCGAACCGCTAATGAAATGCCACAAAACTACAAACCACTAAGTTTTTGTTTCGGGCCAAAGTGCTGCCAGATTTTAGCTAGAATTTACAAAAAATGGTAGCTAGAAACCAGGGAATAATACCGAAACCAGTACGAAAACTCATTATCAAGAGCAAAGGTTTGCCCAAATTCAAACAATCATAACTTTATTAAAACTCAACCGATTTTCAAACGGAATATCATTTTGATCATGGGTTGGCCTCTAGATTCGTTCTGCATTCAAATTTTATTAAGTTCGTGAAAAAAATTATTTTCCTCTAGACCTCGATTTCGATGCTAAGGGTCCCCCCTTTGAAATATTAAAAATTGAAAATTTTAAATCTCACGTTTTCGCTTTTAATCAACTTCTTATATCATAATTAGTATAAAACAACATTTTAAACTTGATTCTGAGACCTTTCATTTTCTGGTAAAAAATCATGTCAAATCGGACAAAAATTTTGACTTGTAAAGTTGATATATCCAAAGTCTGACCAACTTTCAACATTCATAACTTTGTCAAAACTGAACCGTTTTTCGATTTAAAAGAGTAGTTGAGTCAATTTTTAAGTAGCCAGATTTCTAGCTAATAGCATTTTTTAATTTTTTTAAGCTTTTGTAATTTCAAAATAGCTAGGTCTAGCTACAAAGTAGCTTAAATGACAACATTGACAGCAATTATTTATTAACTGTTTTCCTTTTCTTTCTTTCTCAATAGTTGACATATGCAAACAAGTGGCAACTCTGCCCCACCAAGAGCTGCCACCCTATTTTACCCGCTTTGCAGTTTTTGTGACGCACTAAATTTTATGCTCGACAGTCAATTAAAAACTTTTGGTCAAGAGTTCTCTCTTTCTCTCTCTCTCCATCTCTCTATTTTACCTACTTCCTCCACTGCTGTGGCTCTTCAATTAATTTTATCACATGCATTCGATCAAATTCAATTAAAAGTTAAGCATACGCCGCGTACGCCGTACGTGGCAATTACTCAAACTGAAAACTCAAACATAAACTCAAACAGCAATCCAACTTGAGCCTTCTTTTATCACGGGGAGGACATGAACAGGATACAGGTCCTAGGCCAAGTGCTCAACAGGTGTGGGTGAGCTGGTAGCTTGTTCTTAGAGATGGGCAGACATCATCTATAGAGAATGCACGATTAAATAACTTAAAGCTGTGGGAAAAACTAAATAACTTTACAAAGGTGAAACGATGGAAATTAGTAGAGCAATTATTTATTATTATCAAATATATTATTTGTAACACTAATAAATATACAACATATCAATCGACCGATTCAAATATAAATATAGAAATTTAATTTTTAAATTAAAACATATTTCAACTAATTTATTTTATAAATGTGACATCCAACATATATATAAAAATGTTTATTGTATATTTAAACTTAATTAAAATCAATTACAGTTTTTAGACAAATCAAAAATGGAAATTAAAAATATATTCAAATTTAAAGTCGTTATGAGTATCGTGATTATCGTGCCGCACACGGTCCCATCTCTAGCCAGAAACCTGTGCACTAAGTGAACTTATCAATAAAAAGCCATAAAATGTGAAGAACCTCAAAATTGGTCCCTAGAGAATTGTTGCCAATTTGCAGCAGAGCTTAAAAGTTGAGTATCTCTATATCTGTCTCGATTTCTCTGCTCCTCTCTCTGCCTATCTCTCAATCTGTTTCTCTGTCTGTCTGTCCATTCGTGTGTCTTCAATGTATCCTATCAGTCACTTTTCAATGTGGCAGCATTTTAAAAACTTGACTGGACTCTAAAAAGTTCTGGGCACAAGTTTCTTCGTAATTCAATAAATGACGTCGCCGTCAGCGAGACACGTGAGTCGCATCTTAATGTGGCATGAGTGTTTGAGTGCTTGTGTAGTGAATGCCATCAACATAAATGCGACCACATTAAGGTGCGAAAGCACAATGGGAACTTTAATCAACTGCTCAATAATGCAACAAACGTTCTTCCCTCTCCTTCTTACCCCTCTTCCTGTCCTCTTCATAACAATTGGGTCAAGTTGACAGTGAGTGACCTTGAAACCTTAGCTAAAAATATTTGTTTTAAGCTGACAATGACACTAGTGTAAAGTAACATTTGAATATTAAATTTAAATTGATTTCGAGAAACAAGAGACATTGAAAAACTTTAAACATTAAAATTCTTATTAAATTGGTTTTGCTAAAATTATAATAATAATATTTTTATTATATGTATTTTTAAACTGTCGTAAGTGCTCCTTACACTTATTTGCACTAATAAACATAGATATTTAAGCACATACAAAATGGAAATACATTTTAACAATATTACAAATATGCATTTTACGATACAACGAGTTGGCTGGATCGGTCTTGATAGAGTAGAGGCTGAGTATTCACTTTGCTGGCCGTATTAACATCACTGCTTTTTTCAGGGAGTTGTTGCCACCCCGGAATTTGAGCCAAATGACGCCCTTTCCAAAGGTGTTATCCTTATATTTCCCGGCCAAATTGCTGCAAGAATTCAAGGTTATAATTGAGGCTTTAAAAAACAACATTCTATCATACCTGTCGTGACAACTTTCGTACCACCAGGCACCAGTGTATGTTATAGCGCAGGCTGTCGTATTAGACTTGTCATTTTTCCGATCAAATGTTGAAAACTTCATGCCACGATGAACATCGAGTGCATCTCCTGCAGTTCCATTGGCTTTTCCCAGGGTGTGTAATACATATTGTTGATCCTCGTTGCCAATTGCGAAGGCATCATACGACTCGAATGCTTCAACTCCCTCGAAATCCTCAAGCACTACAAGAAGCTCCTGTTTTCTCGCTTCAGTTAGTGCGTGTATTTTATCCAAACCTAAGAAGAATTCTCCATCCAGATCCCCAAATCCAGTTTTGTACTCAGTCCAATTTCGATAAAAGTTGACACTGCCATCCATCCTTTTAAGGATAACAGTCCATCCTCCTCCATAAGTTAAGGCATCGCAGGCTAGTTTAAAGGGTTGACTACTAAATTCGGATACTTTTGTTTCGTAGATCCCACTAAATTTAGCCTCGGAGCAAGTGGATATAATAAGCCACGTATTGTGTTTATCCAATATCTCTCTTTGCCGTTCGATTTCCTCGCGGAGAGATTGGTTGTCCACTTCGAATTTCTGCTGTTGTTCCATCATCGCCTTTAGAAGTTGAATTTCCACCTGCCTCTTAGTGCCGTCTTGTTTCAATTCAACTAACTCCATTTTCTGCTTCTCCAGTTCGCCACTTAGAGACTGAAAATCGGCTCTAAGTTGTTGAATAACAGATTCCTTATTAACTCCATCAATCTTCTGCTTCTCCAGTTGAGCTCGTAGAGATTCAATGTCCCCTGTTAGAAATTGAGTAACCGTTTTTAGAAATCCAATGTCCGGCTTCATATCAAGTGCATCTTTTATTTGTCGTTCTAGGTTCGCTCTAAGAAATCGGTTAGTTTGAGAAATTTACTTAATTTCGGAACTTACCTCAATTCGGACAGTTGATTATTTATTGTGGATTGAAGTAAGTTTGTTTCATTACGTTCGGAAATTTCAATTGCGTTACAGAACGATAAGAATGGATTCATCACAAGGATTACACATTTTGACAACATTTTCAAGGAATAAATTTTGACTGAGTCAAAAGACTTGAGTTGAAGAAAACACCATTATGAAATACATTTATACTTTTATATACTTATCAGCATCGTTGCTTTTGTGGTTGTGCCACAAGATTTGTTTTTTTTATTGGTTGCTATTGAATAAGAATAATAAGTACCCATACAGAGTATCTTTGTTTTTTTTTGTCACATGAAAGGCTATGAATACTTTGTATCAGTAAATTGAACTCACCAATGCACACGCACAACACGGGCCACACACACAGAGTGATAACAGATGATGGCAGAAATGCGAACAGTTGGGTTTTTTTGAAAATTCTGACGGCTGATTTAAGTCCACGTTATATATAGGTATAAACGTATAGTTCTATTACTTCAAGACTGTCATAACCTAAATGAAAACCATCAAACCACACCAAATAACCAATAATTAACTCAAAATTATTTATTTATATAAATAAATAAAATAGAAATTATTTATGGTATACCTATTCATTATATATTTAATCTACGTATTCTTTTTTTTATGTTCTTTATTTTATTTCTGAAACCGAACTCTCGACTTTTTTTTTGAAGCTGTCGAAGGTTAATGTTGCACGTTATAAAACACCCGAGTAAGTAAATAGATTAGTTGTACCTGGTCACCTGGTCAGTTGTTCAATTGGTCAACTGGTCAACTGGTTGACTGTCCATTTATCATGCTAATGTGTCAAAGCTCTGCTTGTACCTACATATCATCATCAATTATTATGTCGTGCTGTCTGCCAACCCAATCTCTGTCCCATTCTCCCTCATTTTCACTACTTTTCATCCCTCTCTCTCTCTCACACTCTCTCTTACTTTAACGCTTTTTCCCTCCTCTATGTTGATTCAACATTTATGCAAACAGACACTAGCCAATGCACAGTGGGCAACTGGACAATGGACAGGGGACAGTGGAATCAAACTCTAATCCTGGTGTTTCCAGCTTAAATCATGTGCAAATTAATCATCATTTTTTGGACTCTGCAAATGTTGCAAGTTGACAAATGATACGCTAACAAAATTTCAGATTTTAGATTTCAGTTTCAATTTGCATTTGGGATAATCAATCGTTGACTGCCGACTGTTGCTAATTTGCTGATAAGAAAGCTGAGCAGCCTCCCAACACATTTGCATACTTTTTATGAAATATTATCAAGCAGACAAAAAGAGAGAAAGAGGGAGAGAGGGGTAGACACAGACAATGAGAAAGAGCGAGCAACTGTCAGGCAGAATTTGCGAATACGCCGCAGAGGAGTGAAGGGTGTGTTGAGTACATTTTATACAGATTTATAAATATGCTTCCATTGTTGATGTTGTTGTCACCTATTTTTGTACCCTGTGCTCAGTAAAAATTGCCAAAAAGGTATATTCGTTTTGTTGGAATTTATACAACAGGCAGAAAAAGGCAGTCCAGCCTTATTAGCTATATATATTCTTGATCAGTGTCATTAGGCGAGTTGATAAATCACTTTTTTTCAGGCCGTCTACTTGACAGCGTCAATCTCAGCGATTATAAGAGCTAGAGACTTGAAATTTGGTACATAGGTTCCTGGATGCAGTACATATATCAAACATATTTTTATTTTTGAATCAGATCACTAAAACATATAGCTGCCATAGGAAAAAATGGATTGCACATCAAGTTTTAGTGAGCCAAAAAATTTTTATTTAAGATATCTTAACTAAACTGATAAAATATGCATTTAAGTTTGCTTTATACATCCCTAATTAAAAGTTAAGCATACGCCGTACGTGGCAATTACTCAAACTGAAAACTCAAACATAAACTCAAACAGTAATCCAACTTGAGCCTTCTTTTATCACGGGGAGGACATGAACAGGATACAGGTCCTAGGCCAAGTGCTCAACAGGTGTGGGTGAGCTGGTAGCTTGTTCTTAGAGATGGGCAGACATCATCTATAGAGAATGCACGATTAAATAACTTAATGCTGTGGGAAAAACTAAATAACTTTACAAAGGTAAAACGATGGAAATTAGTAGAGCAGTTATTTATTATTATCAAATATATTATTTGTAACACTAATAAATATACAACATATCAATCGACCGATACAAATATAAATATAGAAATTTAATTTTTAAATTAAAACATATTTCAACTAATTTATTTTATAATTGTGACATCTAACATATATATAACTAGTCGGTCGGTGCTACAGTCGAGCATACTCGACTGTCGGAGACCCCGTACTTACTATGGCAAAAACTAATAATGGAAAAAATTATAAAATATTTAGTTAACTTAAATGCACGTTCTATCATATTAGTAACAATGTCTCATAAAACATAAAAGATTTTTATACTAAGACTTGATTTTCGCCCGATCGGTCCTATGACTGCTATATGATATAGTGGTCCGATTTGAACCAACTTTAAACAGGATATATAAAACCAAGTGGTATGTCGTATATTGTATCAGTTTGCTTTAGATATCTCATAAAACAAAAAAGTTGTTCATACTAAAACTTGATTTTTGACCGATTGTTCCTATGGGCGCTGTATGATACAATGAAATGATTAAACATGTATTCAATATTTAATGTCAATATAACATTCATAAATAATAATTTCAATAAACTGTAAAAATTAAAAAAAAAGCTTAATATCAACTGGAAAAAAGAGTTGTTCCAGGAATCAGACCCGCAACAAAGTTGCAAAAATTTTAACTGACAGAGGCTCAACGTGTTGAGCCACTCTCACTTATGCGTTCATCCTCCCAAATGGCCATATTGCTTGTTTTAGTGCTCAATTACAAAGTAAAAGAAATAAATTATATTTTAACATTTAATGTTAATATTACATTTTAAATAAGCACTGAGTTTGTTTTAATATTAAATGAAATTGAATTCGAACATAAATAAATTAATAATCTTTCGCCCACGGCGAACACTGTGCGACTCAGAACACTGCGCCACGTAAGCCCACGACCGATTGGTCACCAATTTGTGATATAATATTTTAATACAATTTTTAATTTTATCAAGTTATTTGCTTAAGTTTTAATTACTGCCAACGCGCCATCAACGAATTAAACAGCAAAATTTATTATTTGAATATCTTCGCTATTTATCGACTCGGCTATTGATGCTGATCAAGAATATATATACTTTATGGGGTCTGCTACGCCTCCTTCTGCCTGTTAAGCACATATTCGGTAAAGCAAACCCAATAGACCCCTTTACTTTTTTTAAGTATGTGGTCTAAAAATTTTTATTGTATATTTAAGCTTAACTAAAATCAATTACAGTTTTTAGACGAACAAAATATGGAAATTGAAAATATATTCAAATTTAAGTCGAAATGAGTGTCGTGATTATCGTGCCGCACACGGTCCCATCTCTAGCCAGAAACCTGTGCACTAAGTGAACCCATCAATAAAAAGCCAGAAAATGTGAAGAACCTCAAAATTGGTACCTAGAGAATTGTTGCCAATTTGCAGCAGAGCTTATAAGTTGAGTATCTCTATATCTATCTCTATTTCTCCTCCCCTCTCTTTGTCTATCTCTCAATCTGTTTCTCTGTCTGTCTGTCCCTTCGTGTGTCTTCAATGTATCCTGTCAGCCACTTTTCAATGTGGCAGCATTTCAAAAACTTGACTGGACTCTAAAAAGTTCTGGGCACAAGTTTCTACGGAATACAATAAATGACGTCGCGATCAGCGAGACACGATAGTCGAATCTTAATGTGGCATGAGTGAGTGTTTGAGTGCCATCAACATAAATGCGACCACATTAAGGTGCGAAAGCACAGTGGGAACTTTAATCAACTGCTCAATAATGCAACAAATGTTCTTCCCTCTCTTTCTTACCCCTCTCCCTGTCCTCTTATAACAATTGGGTCAAGTTGACAGTGAGTGACCTTGAAGCCTTAGCTAAAAATATTTGTTTTAAGCTGACAATGACACTAGTTTAAAGTAACATTTGAATATTAGATTTAAATTGATTTCGAGAAACAAGAGACATTGAAAAACTTTAAACATTAAAATTCTTATTAAATTGGTTTTGCTAAAGTTATAATAATAATATCTTTATTATTTGTATTTTTAAACTTGCACTAATAAACAAAAATGGAAATACATTTTAACAAAACTATTTGCACTAATAAAAAAATATAATTAAGAACATACAAAATTATTTGCACTTATTAACAAAGATATTTAAGCACATACAATATTAACATAATTACAAATATGCATTTTTACGAGACAACGAGTTGGCTGGATCGGTCTTGATAGAGTAGAGGCTGAGTATTCACTTTGCTGGCCGTATTAACATCACGGCTTTTTTCAGGGAGTACTGGTTACCCCGAAATTGCTGCCAAATGACGCCCTTTCCATAGGTGTTATCCTTATATTTCCCGGCCAAATTGCTGCAAGAGTTCAAGGTTATAATTGAGGCTTTAAAAAACAACATTCTATCATACCTGTCGTGACAATTTTGGTACCACCAGGCACCAGTGTATGATATAGCGCAGGCTGTCCTATTAGACTTGTCATTTTGCCGATCAAATGTTGAAAACTTCATGCCACGATGAACATCGAGTGCATCTCCTGCAGTTCCATTGGCTTTTCCCAGGGTGTGTAATACATATTGTTGATCCTCGTTGCCAATTGCGAAGGCATCATACGACTCGAATGCTTCAACTCCTCGAAATCCTCAAGCACTACAAGAAGCTCCTGTTTTCTCGCTACAGTTAGTGCGTGTATTTTATCCAAACCTAAGAAGAATTCTCCATCCAGATCCCCAAATCCAGTTTTGTACTCAGTCCAATTTCGATAAAAGTTGACACTGCCATCCATCCTTTTAAGGATAACAGTCCATCCTCCTCCATGAGTTAAGGCATCGCAGGCTACTTTAAAGGGTTGACTACTAAATTCGGATACTTTTGTTTCGTAGATCCCACTAAATTTAGCCTCGGAGCAAGTGGATATAATAAGCCACGTATTGTGTTTATCCAATATCTCTCTTTGCCGTTCGAGTTCCTTGCGGAGAGATTGGTTGTCCACTTCGAATTTCTGCTGTTGTTCCATCATCGCCTTTAGAAGTTGAATTTCCACCTGCCTCTTAGTGCCGTCTTGTTTCAATTGAACTAACTCCGGTTTCTGCTTCTCCAGTTCACCACTTAGAGACTGAAAATCGGCTCTAAGTTGTTGAATAACAGATTCCTTATTAACTCCATCAGCCTTCTGCTTCTCTAGTTCGGCACTTAGAGACTGAAAATCGGCTCTAAGTTGTTGAATAACAGATTCCTTATTAACTCCATCAATCTTCTGCTTCTCCAGTTGAGCTCGTAGAGATTCAATGTCCCCTGTTAGAAATTGAGTAACCGTTTTAGAAATCCAATGTCCGGCTTCATATCAAGTGCATCTTTTATTTGTCGTTCTAGGTTCGCTCTAAGAAATCAGTTAGTTTGAGAAATTTACTTAATTTCGGAACTTACCTCAATTCGGACAGTTGATTATTTATTGTGGATTGAAGTAAGTTTGTTTCATTACGTTCGGAAATTTCAATTGCGTTACAGAACGATAAGAATGGATTCATCACAAGGATTACACAAAGTATTTTTGACAACATTTTCAGACTGATCAATACAGAATAAATTTGAAGACTGACTGAGTCAAAATTGGACTTGAGTTGAAGAAAACACCATTATGAAATACATTTATACTTTATATATACTTATCAGCATCGTTGCTTTTGTGGTTGTGCCACAAGATTTGTTTTTTTTATTGGTTGCTATTGAATAAGAATAATAAGTACCCATACAGAGTATCTTTGTTTTTTTTTGTCACATGAAAGGCTATGAATACTTTGTATCAGTAAATTGAACTCACCAATGCACACGCACAACACGGGCCACACACACAGAGTGATAACAGATGATGGCAGAAATGCGAACAGTTGGGTTTTTTTGAAAATTCTGACGGCTGATTTAAGTCCACGTTATATATAGGTATAAACGTATAGTTCTATTACTTCAAGACTGTCATAACCTAAATGAAAACCATCAAACCACCACCAAATAACCAATAATTAACTCAAAAATTATTTATTTATATAAATAAATAAAATAGAAATTATTTATGGTATACCTATTCATTATATATTTAATCTACGTATTCTTTTTTTTATGTTCTTTATTTTATTTCTGAAACCGAACTCTCGACTTTTTTTTTGAAGCTGTCGAAGGTTAATGTTGCACGTTATAAAACACCCGAGTAATTAAATAGATTAGTAGTAGTTGGTTACCTGGTCAGTTGTTCAATTGGTCAACTGGTCAACTGGTTGACTGTCTATATATCATGCTAATGTGTCAAAGCTCTCCTTGTACCTTCATATCATCATCAATTATTATGTCGTGCTGTCTGCCAACCCAATCTTTGTCCCATTCTCCCTCATTTTCACTACTTTTCATCCCTCTCTCTCTCTCACACTCTCTCTTACTTTAACGCTTTCCCTCCTCTATGTTGACTTAACAACTTAAACATTTATGCAAACAGACACTAGCCAATGCACAGTGGGCAACTGGACAATGGACAGGGGACAGTGGAATCAAACTCTAATCCTGGTGTTTCCAGCTTAAATCATGTGCAAATTAATCATCATTTTTTGGACTCTGCAAATGTTGCAAGTTGACAAATGATACGCTAACAAAATTTCAGATTTTAGATTTCAGTTTCAATTTGCATTTGGGATAATCAATCGTTGACTGCCGACTGTTGCTAATTTGCTGATAAGAAAGCTGAGCAGCCTCCCAACACATTTGCATACTTTTTATGAAATATTATCAAGCAGACAAAAAGAGAAAGAGAGAGAGGGGTAGACACAGACAATGAGAAAGAGCGAGCAACTGTCAGGCAGAATTTGCGAATACGCCGCAGAGGAGTGGAGGGTGTGTTGAGTACATTTTATACAGATTTATAAATATGCTTCCATTGTTGCTGTTGTTGTCACCTATTTTTGTACCCTGTGCTCAGTAAAAATTGCCAAAAAGGTATATTGGTTTTGTTGGAATGTATACAACAGGCAGAAAAAGGCAGAGCTAGAGACTTGAAATTTGGTATATAGGTTCCTGGATGCAGTACATATATCAAACACATTTTTATTTTTGAACCAGATCACTAAAACATAAAGCTGCCATAGGAAAAAATGGATTGCACATCAAGTTTTAGTGAGCCAAAAAATTTCTTTATGAGATATCTTAACTAAACTGATAAAATATGTATTTAAGTTTGCTTTATACATCTCTAATTAAAAGTTAAGCATACGCCGTACGTGGCAATTACTCAAACTGAAAACTCAAACATAAACTCAAACAGTAATCCAACTTGAGCCTTCTTTTATCACGGGGAGGACATGAACAGGATACAGGTCCTAGGCCAAGTGCTCAACAGGTGTGGGTGAGCTGGTAGCTTGTTCTTAGAGATGGGCAGACATCATCTATAGAGAATGCACGATTAAATAACTTAATGCTGTGGGAAAAACTAAATAACTTTATAAAGGTAAAACGATGGAAATTAGTAGAGCAATTATTTATTATAATCAAAAATTTTATTTGTAACACTAATAAATATTCAATATATCAATCGACCGATACAAATATAAATATAGAAATTTAATTTTTAAATTAAAACATATTTCAACTAATTTATTTTATAATTGTGACATCTAACATATATATAACTAGTCGGTCGGTGCTACAGTCGAGCTTACTCGACTGTCGGAGACCCCGTACTTACTATGGCAAAAACTAATAATGGAAAAAATTAAAAAATATTTAGTTAACTTAAATGCATATTCTATCATATTAGTAACAATGTCTCATAAAACATAAAAGATTTTTATACTAAGACTTGATTTTCGCCCGATGGGTCCTATGACAGCTATATGATATAGTGGACAGGATATATAAAACCAGTTGTTATGCATATTTAATCAGTTTGGTTACGATATCTCTTTCAAAAAAAAGTTTTTCATACTAAGACTTGATTTTCGCCCGATCGGCCCTATGACAGCTACATGATATAGTGCTCCGATTTGATCCAACTTTGGACAGGTTATATAAAACCAAGTTTTATTTATATTCTATCAGTTTGGTTACAATATCTCATAAAACAAACAATTTTTTCATACTAAGACTTAATTTTCACCCGATCGGTCCTATGACAGCTATATGATATAGTGAACCGACTTGAACCAACTTCGGTAAGGATGTATAAGACTAACTTAATTGAATATTCTATAAGTTTGGTTACGATATCTCATAAAACTAAACAGTTTTTATACCCTGAGCCCATTGAAAATGGGCAAAAAAGGGTATAATGTGTTTGGCAGAATGTATGTAACAGGCAGAAGGGAGCATGGTAGACCCCCCTAAGTATATATATTCTTGATCAGGATCAACAGCCGAGTCGATTGAGCTATGTCCGTCTGTCTGTCCGTCTGTCTGTCCGTCTGTTTGAACGCGTCGATCTCAGAGACTGTAAGTGCTAGAGACTTCAAATTTGGAATGCAGGTTTGTGAATACCATACGCAGGTCAAGTTTGTTTCCAATTTTTGATGCCACACCCTTCACAAGTTGAAAAAACGATTTACAGGCGCAATTTTTGACATAGCACTCCCTAACTGAACAATCAGTTGAGAAGTATGCGTATTAAACGACCCTGAAAATTTCAAAGCGATTGACTCATAAATAAAGAAGTTATTTCGGAATTTAGATTTAGTTGAATAATTTCATTTGGATGGCAAATCAAACGTGCGAGCGAGACAGCATGTTCACGTTTGTATGCAAGGCGAGCACAAAGACAGAACGAATTAGTACCCATTTTTTTTTGGTACCAAATAAGAATTAAGCGATAAGCAAAAATATTATCGATATCATGTAATGAAAATCCCACAAAAAAAACCTCTAAACGAGGTAAAAGTCTAGTGACGAAAGCAATTTCTAGACCCAAAATTTCTGATATCCAATTTTGTGACGAACAAAATTCAGTTTAATCTAAAAATTTTAAATAAAAATATAAATTAATATAAAAAACGAAAATTGGCATTCGGCACTGTGAGTATAAAGGGTGATCTTCTTTGTACATAAAATAACTTTTGCGCAGTGCCAATGCCAATTTTCGATTTTTATTTAAAATTTTAGATTAAACTGAATTTTGTTCGTCACAAAATTGATATCAGAAATTTTGTCTAAAATTGCTTAAATCACTAGACTTTACCTCGTTTAGAGGTTTTTTTGGATATCAGAAATTTTGCAATTGCTTTCGCTTTTGACATTGTAACTTTATCATTAATGCAGGCAAATAGTAAAATATAAAAATTTAGTTGTTGAACGTATTTCATATTTAAAAAATTTTTTTTCTTTAATTATAAAAAAAAACTAGGGGGCCCCGCCCCCTGCTCGTTTTGCTCGCGTTGCTACAGCTGAGCATACTATACTGTCGGAGACCTCGTACTTACTATGAAAAAAAAAGTTTTTCATACTAAGACTTGGATTTCACCCGATCGGTCCTATGACAACTATATGATATAGTGGTTCCGATTAGAACCAACTTTGTTCAGGATATATAAGTCTTAAATAAATGCATATTCTATTAGTTTAGTTACGATATCTAGTAAAATTTTTCATACTAAGACTTAATATTGGACCGATCGGTCCTATGACAGCTATATGATATAGTGGTCCGATTTAAACCAACTTTGGTCAGGATATATAAAACCAAGTTAAATGCATATTGTATTAGTTTGGTTAAGATTTCTCATTAAACAAAAAAGTTTTTCATACTAAAACCTAATTTTTACCCGATCGGTCCTATGACAGCTATATGATCTAGTGGTCCGATTTTAACCAACTTTGGTCAGAATATATAAAACCAAGTTAAATGCATATTGTATCATTTTGGTTGAGATATCTCATAAAACCAAAAAGTTTTTCGTACTAAAACGTGATTTTCGACCGATAGATAAATGTATTTATTCACTTAACAGGTAATATCTTCCGAACCCCTCAACCAAAATTTATGTTTCATATACCAAAAAACGCGAAATTGTACGTATTACAACATATTAAAATTTAACAAAAATCGTTAGAGCCGTTTTGTCAGAAATCGCCAAAATGTAAGCTAAAAAAGCTTGATTTCACCTGTAAAATGTTACCTGAGTACTTTAGAAAAAAGGTACGCCTAAAAGCCCTCAAACACACCTTTCTAATGATATATAGAACATATCTGTAGCTTCCATGGTTTGGAAACTGTTGAGGTTTCAATTTTGGCGGGATTTAGCGTTTTCCCGCTAAACTAGCGGGAAATTGAAAAAGTCGTAGAACAAACATTTCTAGATTTTTGAAGAGGAATCAATCCCCATCATTACATTTAAGCTTCTTTAGCGCTTTGATGCAAACAGACAAACAGACAAACAGACAAACAGACAAACAAACTGACTTTTCATTTCATTTTGAGAAGTCCACTAAAATTTTCAAATTTAATTATCTTTTGAACCAGTTATCGGATTTGGGTGATTGAGGTATCAATCGACGCGTATTTTTAAGTAAGGCAATTAAGGCAATTATCAAAATTTTTCCCCTCCCACTTACACCCCCGTATCTCATGACCCAGGTTGGTTAGAAAAAGTTTTAGTACGCCATTTTGTAAGTTAGAACTAAACCTGTCGATCGGTATATAACTCGATCTGATCGGACAGTCGTAGCAAATTTTCCAACTTAGCTGTATATATAGTTAGTCGCCTTTCGCACCCTTCGTGCTGCTTTCGTCACTAACGCGAACTGCCGTCCGCAGTGATGTTAATGTATAATTTATGTATATACAAATATACAATTTGATTAAAATATAATTGTGTTAATATATAAATATGTATTTTTGCATGGCAAAAATCAGCAGATGCTGATAGCTATGTATGAAATTGCATGAGAGAAATAGCGATCATTTTGCAGCACTACTCTTGCATCTTTGCCGAGCACTGAAAGCTGCAAAATAATAATTTTAATTATTAATATTTTCGATTCCTTACACATATATATAATAAGTATCTGCTTACTATCGTTGTAAAAAAAAACTTAGCATTTTCCGCTTTAAGAATCTCATAAAATTAGACATTGCCTTTTATTTCAAATTTCGCGCGCACTGCAGCAGCCTTTGGCAGGCTTGAATTTGTTGCGTAAGAGGGAGAGAGTGAGAGAGGAAAATGGGTGCTGCCAGATTGCTGGCTGAGCAAAGTTGTAGTTTGTGGCTACTCTTGACACACGCTACATCGATTGCAAGCAATTACGATTACGACTTGCGTTTACCAATTTATCAATTTCTAATTAATTTTAAATAAGTTTATTATATTAAAGTTTATTATATTAAACTTATTTAAAATTTATTAGAAATTCATAAATTAGTAAATTGTAATCGCAAGTCGTAATCGTAATCGAGTGATGTATTATTTCAGTGAGGCATTAATAACGTAGTCTGCAGTGATAAGCACAGTGACTTCAGAAAACCGAAAGTTGTTCATAGTTTCGCGTGTGTAATTTTTGATACCCTGAGCCTATTGAAAATGGGCAACAATCAACTTTTATAAAAGAGTACATGGGCTCAGGGTATCCTACTGTCGAGCGTGCTCGACTGTAGCCGCACCTCACCGCGAGCGAAGCGAGCCGGGGGTAGGCGAGCGAAGCGAGCAGGGGGCGGAGCCCCCTTGTTCATACTAAGACTTGATTTTCGCCCGATCGGTCCTATGACTGCTATATGATATAGTGGTCCGATTTGAACCAACTTTAAACAGGATATATAAAACCAAGTGGTACGTCGTATATTGTATCAGTTTGCTTTAGATATCTCATAAAACAAAAAAGTTGTTCATACTAAAACTTGATTTTTGACCGATTGTTCCTATGGGCGCTGTATGATACAATGAAATGATTAAACATGTATTCAATATTTAATGTCAATATAACATTCATAAATAATAATTTCAATAAACTGTAAAAATTAAAAAAAAAGCTTAATATCAACTGGAAAAAAAGTTGTTCCCGCCGGGAATCGAACCCGCAACAAAGTTGCTAAAAATTTTAACTGACAGAGGCTCTCGCACTTATGCGTTCATCCTCCCAAATGGCCATATTGCTTGTTTTAGTGCTCAATTACAAAGTAAAAGAAATACATTATATTTTAACATTTAATGTTAATATTACATTTTAAATAAGCACTGAGTTTGTTTTAATATTAAATGAAATTGAATTCGAACATAAATAAATTAATAATCTTTCGCCCACGGCAGGACCCGAACCCACGAGCACCGTCCGACTCCGCGACTCAGAACACTGCGCCACGTAAGCCCACGACCGATTGGTCACCAATTTGTGATATAATATTTTAATACAATTTTTTATTTTATCAAGTTATTTGCTTAAGTTTTAATTACTGCCAACGCGCCATCAACGAATTAAACATCAAAATTTATTATTTGAATATCTTCGCTATTTATCGACTCGGCTATTGATGCTGATCAAGAATATATATACTTTATGGGGTCTGCTACGCCTCCTTCTGCCTGTTACGCACGTATTCGGTAAAGCAATCCCAATAGACCCCTTTACTTTTTTTAAGTACGGGGTCTAAAAATTTTTATTGTATATTTAAGCTTAACTAAAATCAATTACAGTATTTAGACGAACAAAATATGGAAATTGAAAATATATTCAAATTTAAAGTCGTTATGAGTATCGTGATTATCGTGCCGCACACGGTCCCATCTCTAGCCAGAAACCTGTGCACTAAGTGAACTTATCAATAAAATGCCAGAAAATGTGAAAAACCTCAAAATTGGTACCTAGAGAATTGTTGCCAATTTGCAGCAGAGCTTATAAGTTGAGTATCTCTATATCTGTCTCTATTTCTCTGCTCCTCTCTGTCTATCTCTCAATCTGTTTCTCTGTCTGTCTGTCCCTTCGTGTGTCTTCAATGTATGCTATCAGTCACTTTTCAATGTGGCAGCATTTCAAAAACTTGACTGGACTCTAAAAAGTTCTGGGCACAAGTTTCTTCGTAATTCAATAAATGACGTCGCGATCAGCGAGACACGTGAGTCGCATCTTAATGTGGCATGAGTGAGTGTTTGAGTGTGTGAGTGTTTCAGTGTTTGAGTGCTTGTGTAGTGAATGCCATCAACATAAATGCGACCACATTAAGGTGCGAAAGCACAGTGGGAACCTTAATCAACTGCTCAATAATGCAACAAATGTTCTTCCCTTTCTTTCTTACCCCTCTTCCTGTCCTCTTCATAACAATTGGGTCAAGTTGACAGTGAGTGACCTTGAAACCTTAGCTAAAAATATTTGTTTAAAGCTGACAATGACACTAGTTTAAAGTAACATTTGAATATTAGATTTAAATTGATTTCGAGAAACAAGAGACATTGAAAAACTTTAAACATTAAAATTCTTATTAAATTGGTTTTGCTAAAGTTATAATAATAATATCTTTATTATTTGTATTTTTAAACTTGCACTAATAAACAAAAATGGAAATACATTTTAACAAAACTATTTGCACTAATAAAAAAAGATATTTAAGCACATACAAAATTATTTGCACTAATTAACAAAGATATTTAAGCACATACAATATTAACATAATTACAAATATGCATTTTTACGAGACAACGAGTTGGCTGGATCGGTCTTGATAGAGTAGAGGCTGAGTATTCACTTTGCTGGTCGTATTAACATCACTGCTTTTTTCAGGGAGTTGGCACCCCGAAATTGGGACCAAACGACGCCCTTTCCACGGGTGTTATCCTTATATTTCCCGGCCAAATTGCTGCAAGAATTCAAGGTTATAATTGAGGCTTTAAAAAACAACATTCTATCATACCTGTCGTGACAATTTTTGTACCACCAGGCACCAGTGAAGACTATAGCGCAGCCTGTCGAATCAGACTCGTCATTTTTCCGATCAAATGTTGAAAACTTCATGCCACGTTGATTATTGAGTGCATCTCCTGCAGTTCCATTGGCTTTTCCCAGGGTGTGTAATACATATTGTTGATCCTCGTTGCCAATTGCGAAGGCATCATACGACTCGAATGCTTCAACTCCCTCGAAATCCTCAAGCACTACAAGAAGCTCCTGTTTTCTCGCTTCAGTTAGTGCGTGTATTTTATCCAAACCTAAGAAGAATTCTCCATCCAGATCCCCAAATCCAGTTTTGTACTCAGTCCAATTTCGATAAAAGTTGACACTGCCATCCATCCTTTTAAGGATAACAGTCCATCCTCCTCCATGAGTTAAGGCATCGCAGGCTACTTTAAAGGGTTGACTACTAAAGTTGGATACTTGTGTTTCGTAGATCCCACTAAATTTAGCCTCGGAGCAAGTGGATATATTAAGCCACGTATTGTATTTATCCAATATCTCTCTTTGCCGTTCGATTTCCGCGCGGAGAGATTGGTTGTCCACTTCGAATTTCTGCTGTTGTTCCATCATCGCCTTTAGAAGTTGAATTTCCACCTGCCTGTTAGTGCCGTCTTGTTTCAATTGAACTAACTCCGGTTTCTGCTTCTCCAGTTCGGCACTTAGAGACTGAAAATCGGCTCTAAGTTGTTGAATAACAGATTCCTTATTAACTCCATCATTCTTCTGCTTCTCTAGTTCGGCACTTAGAGACTGAAAATCGGCTCTAAGTTGTTGAATAACAGATTCCTTATTAGCTCCATCAATCTTCTGCTTCTCCAGTTGAGCTCGTAGAGATTCAATGTTCCCTGTTAGAAATTGAGTAACCGTTTTTAGAAATCCAATGTCCGGCTTCATATCAAGTGCATCTTTTATTTGTCGTTCTAGGTTCGCTCTAAGAAATCGGTTAGTTTGAGAAATTTACTTTATTTCGGAACTTACCTCAATTCGGACAGTTGATTATTTATTGTTGATTGAAGTAAGTTTGTTTCATTACGTTCGGAAATTTCAATTGCGTTAGAGAACGATAAGAATTGATTCATCACAAGGATTACACAAAGTATTTTTGACAACATTTTCAGACTGATCAATACAGAATAAATTTGAAGACTGTCTGAGTCAAAATTTAACTTGGGTTGAAGAAAACAATTCTAAAGCTATTTGCGATTATGCAATCCATGTACATGTATACTTATCAGTGTCGCTGTTTTTGTGGTTGACCCACAAGATTTCATGTTTTTTATTGGTTGCTAGCGGGATAGAATAAAATTTACGGATACGGTCTATTTTTGCTTGTTTTTTTCACATTTAGTTCAGTGATGGTCAAGGCAAGGAACACGTCATATCAGTAACTTGAACTCACCAATACACACGCACAACACGCGCCACACACACAGAGTGATAACAGATTATGTCAAAAATGCGAACAGTTTCGTTTTTTGGGAAATTATGACGGCTGATTTAAGTCCACGTTAAATATAGGAATAAATAAATGAATATATAAATGCATCGTTCACAAGATTCGAGAAAAACGTATTGTTCTATTACTTAAAGACTATCATAACCCAAATGAAAACAATTTAGAACTGGACATTAAATATATTTCTACATCATTAACTCAAGAATTGTTTATTTCAATAAAAATGAAATAATTTATGGTATACCTATTCATTATATTTTTAATCAACGTATTCTTTTTTTTATGTTCTTCATTTTATTTCTGAAACCGAACTCTCGGCTTTTTTTTGAAACTGTCGAAGGTTAATGTTGCACGTTATAAAACACCCGAGTAAGTAAATAGATTAGTAGTAGTTGGTCACCTGGTCAGTTGTTCAATTGGTCAACTGGTTGACTGTCTATTTATCATGCTAATGTGTCAAAGCTCTGCTTGTACCTACAAATCATCATCAATTATTATGTCGTGCTGTCTGCCAACCCAATCTCTGTCCCATTCTCCCTCATTTTCACTACTTTTCATCCCTCTCTCTCTCTTACTTTAACGCTTTTCCCTCCTCTATGTTGACTCAACAACTTAAACATTTATGCAAACAGACACTAGCCAATGCGCAGTGGGCAACTGGACAATGAACAGGGGACAGTGGAATCAAACTCTAATCCTGCTGTTTCCAGCTTAAATCATGTGCAAAATAATCATCATTTTTTGGACTCTGCAAATGTTGCAAGTTGACAAATGATACGCTAACAAAATTTCAGATTTTATATTTCAGTTTCAATTTGCATTTGGGATAATCAATCGTTGACTGCCGGCTGTTGCTAATTTGCTGATAAGAAAGCTGAGCAGCCTCCCAACACATTTGCATACATTTTATGAAATATTATCAAGCAGACAAAAAGAGAGAAAGAGGGAGAGAGGGGTACACAGACAATGAGAAAGAGCGAGCAACTGTCAGGCAGAATTTGCGAATACGCCGCAGAGGAGTGAAGGGTGTGTTGAGTACATTTTATACAGATTTATAAATATGCTTCCATTGTTGCTGTTGTTGTCACCTATTTTTGTACCTTGTGCTCAGTAAAAATTCCCAAATTGGATTGCACATCAAGTTTTAGTGAGCCAAAAAATTTCTTTTTTAGATATCTTAACTAAACTGATAAAATATGCATTTAAGTTTGCTTTATACATCCCTAACAAATTCCGTTCAGATCGGTTCACTATTATATTCAATTCAATTAAAAGTTAAGCATACGCCGCGTACGCCGTACGTGGCAATTACTCAAACTGAAAACTCAAACATAAGCTCAAACAGCAATCCAATTTGAGCCTTCTTTTATCAAGGGGAGGACATGAACAGGATACAGGTCCTAGGCCAAGTGCTCAACAGGTGTGGGTGAGCTGGTAGCTTGTTCTTAGAAATGGGCAGACATCATCTATAGAGAATGCACGATTAAATAACTTAATACTGTGGGAAAAACTAAATAACTTTACAAAGGTAAAACGATGGAAATTAGTAGAGCAATTATTTATTATAATCAAAAATTTTATTTGTAACACTAATAAATATACAACATATCAATCGACCGATACAAATATAAATATAGAAATTTAATTTTTAAATTAAAACATATTTCAACTAATTTATTTTATAATTGTGACATCTAACATATATATAACTAGTCGGTCGGTGCTACAGTCGAGCATACTCGACTGTCGGAGACCCCGTACTTACTATGGCAAAAACTAATAATGGAAAAAATTATAAAATATTTAGTTAACTTAAATGCACGTTCTATCATATTAGTAACAATGTCTCATAAAACATAAAAGATTTTTATACTAAGACTTGATTTTCGCCCGATGGGTCCTATGACAGCTATATGATATAGTGGACAGGATATATAAAACCAGTTGTTATGCATATTTAATCAGTTTGGTAACGATATCTCTTTCAAAAAAAAGTTTTTCATACTAAGACTTGATTTTCGCTTGATCGGCCCTATGACAGCTACATGATATAGTGCTCCGATTTGATCAACTTTGGACAGGTTATATAAAACCAAGTTTTATTTATATTCTATCAGTTTGGTTACAATATCTCATAAAACAAACAATTTTTTCATACTAAGACTTTATTTTCACCCGATCGGTCCTACGCAAGCTATATGACTTGAACCAACTTCGGTAAGGATGTATAAGACTAACTTAATTGAATATTCTATAAGTTTGGTTACGATATCTCATAAAACTAAACAGTTTTTATACCCTGAGCCCATTGAAAATGGGCAAAAAAGGGTATAATGTGTTTGGCAGAATGTATGTAACAGGCAGAAGGGAGCATGGTAGACCCCTAAGTATATATATTCTTGATCAGGATCAACAGCCGAGTCGATTGAGCTATGTCCGTCTGTCTGTCCGTCTGTCTGTCCGTCTGTCTGTCCGTCTGTCTGTCCGTCTGTTTGAACGCGTCGATCTCAGAGACTGTAAGTGCTAGAGACTTCAAATTTGGAATGCAGGTTTGTGAATACCATACGCAGGTCAAGTTTGTTTCCAATTTTTGATGCCACACCCCCTTCGCCCACAAATTGAAAAAAAACGATTTACAGGCGCAATTTTTGACATAGCACTCCCTAACTGAACAATCAGTTGAGAAGTATGCGTATTAAACGACCCTGAAAATTTCAAAGCGATTGACTCATAAATAAAGAAGTTATTTCGGAATTTAGATTTAGTTGAATAATAACATTTGGATGGCAAATCAAACGTGCGAGCGAGACAGCATGTTCACGTTTGTATGCAAGGCGAGCACAAAGACAGAACGAATTAGTACCCATTTTTTTTTGGTACCAAATAAGAATTAAGCGATAAGCAAAAATATTATCGATATCATGTAATGAAAATGTTAATGTATAATTTATGTATATACAAATATACAATTTGATTAAAATATAATTGTGTTAATATATAAATATGTATTTTTTTTGCAAAAATCAGCAGATGCTGATAGCTATGTATGAAATTGCATGAGAGAAATAGCGATCATTTTGCAGCACTACTCTTGCATCTTTGCCGAGCACTGAAAGCTGCAAAATAATAATTTTAATTATTAATATTTTCGATTCCTTACACATATATATAATAAGTATCTGCTTACTATCGTTGTAAAAAAAAACTTAGCATTTTCCGCTTTAAGAATCTCATAAAATTAGACATTGCCTTTTATTTCAAATTTCGCGCGCACTGCAGCAGCCTTTGGCAGGCTTGAATTTGTTGCGTAAGAGGGAGAGAGTGAGAGAGGAAAATGGGTGCTGCCAGATTGCTGGCTGAGCAAAGTTGTAGTTTGTGGCTACTCTTGACACACGCTACATCGATTGCAAGCAATTACGATTACGACTTGCGTTTACCAATTTATCAATTTCTAATTAATTTTAAATAAGTTTATTATATTAAAGTTTATTATATTAAACTTATTTAAAATTTATTAGAAATTCATAAATTAGTAAATTGTAATCGCAAGTCGTAATCGTAATCGAGTGATGTATTAGTTCAGTGAGGCATTAATAACGTAGTCTGCAGTGATAAGCACAGTGACTTCAGAAAACCGAAAGTTGTTCATAGTTTCGCGTGTGTAATTTTTGATACCCTGAGCCCATTGAAAATGAGCAACAATCAACTTTATAAAAGAGTACATGGGCTCAGGGTATCTACTGTCGAGCGTGCCAGGGCGGAGCCTTGTTCATACTAAGACTTGATTTTCGCCCGATCGGTCCTATGACTGCTATATGATATAGTGGTCCGATTTGAACCAACTTTAAACAGGATATATAAAACCAAGTGGTATGTCGTATATTGTATCAGTTTGCTTTAGATATCTCATAAAACAAAAAAGTTGTTCATACTAAAACTTGATTTTTGACCGATTGTTCCTATGGGCGCTGTATGATACAATGAAATGATTAAACATGTATTCAATATTTAATGTCAATATAACATTCATAAATAATAATTTCAATAAACTGTAAAATTAAAAAAAAAGCTTAATATCAACTGGAAAAAAGAGTTGTTCCCGCCGGGAATCGAACCCGCAACAAAGTTGCAAAAAATTTTAACTGACAGAGGCTCAACGTGTTGAGCCACTCTCGCACTTATGCGTTCATCCTCCCAAATGGCCATATTGCTTGTTTTAGTGCTCAATTACAAAGTAAAAGAAATAAATTATATTTTAACATTTAATGTTAATATTACATTTTAAATAAGCACTGAGTTTGTTTTAATATTAAATGAAATTGAATTCGAACATAAATAAATTAATAATCTTTCGCCCACGGCAGGACTCGAACCCACGAGCACCGTCCGACTCCACGACTCAGAACACTGCGCCACGTAAGCCCACGACCGATTGGTCACCAATTTGTGATATAATATTTTAATACAATTTTTTATTTTATTAAGTTATTTGCTTAAGTTTTAATTACTGCCAACGCGCCATCAACGAATTAAACAGCAAAATTTATTATTTGAATATCTTCGCTATTTATCGACTCGGCTATTGATGCTGATCAAGAATATATATACTTTATGGGGTCTGCTACGCCTCCTTCTGCCTGTTACGCACGTATTCGGTAAAGCAATCCCAATAGACCCCTTTACTTTTTTTAAGTACGGGGTCTAAAAATTTTTATTGTATATTTAAGCTTAACTAAAATCAATTACAGTATTTAGACGAACAAAATATGGAAATTGAAAATATATTCAAATTTAAAGTCGTTATGAGTATCGTGATTATCGTGCCGCACACGGTCCCATCTCTAGCCAGAAACCTGTGCACTAAGTGAACCTATCAATAAAAAGTCATAAAATGTGAAGAACCTCAAAATTGGTACCTAGAGAATTGTTGCCAATTTGCAGCAGAGCTTATAAGTTGAGTATCTCTATATCTGTCTCTATTTCTCTGCTCCTCTCTGTCTATCTCTCAATCTGTTTCTCTGTCTGTCTGTCCCTTCGTGTGTCTTCAATGTATGCTATCAGTCACTTTTCAATGTGGCAGCATTTCAAAAACTTGACTGGACTCTAAAAAGTTCTGGGCACAAGTTTCTTCGTAATTCAATAAATGACGTCGCGATCAGCGAGACACGTGAGTCGCATCTTAATGTGGCATGAGTGAGTGTTTGAGTGTGTGAGTGTTTCAGTGTTTGAGTGCTTGTGTAGTGAATGCCATCAACATAAATGCGACCACATTAAGGTGCGAAAGCACAGTGGGAACCTTAATCAACTGCTCAATAATGCAACAAATGTTCTTCCCTTTCTTTCTTACCCCTCTTCCTGTCCTCTTCATAACAATTGGGTCAAGTTGACAGTGAGTGACCTTGAAACCTTAGCTAAAAATATTTGTTTAAAGCTGACAATGACACTAGTTTAAAGTAACATTTGAATATTAGATTTAAATTGATTTCGAGAAACAAGAGACATTGAAAAACTTTAAACATTAAAATTCTTATTAAATTGGTTTTGCTAAAGTTATAATAATAATATCTTTATTATTTGTATTTTTAAACTTGCACTAATAAACAAAAATGGAAATACATTTTAACAAAACTATTTGCACTAATAAAAAAAGATATTTAAGCACATACAAAATTATTTGCACTAATTAACAAAGATATTTAAGCACATACAATATTAACATAATTACAAATATGCATTTTTACGAGACAACGAGTTGGCTGGATCGGTCTTGATAGAGTAGAGGCTGAGTATTCACTTTGCTGGTCGTATTAACATCACTGCTTTTTTCAGGGAGTACTGGTTACCCCGAAATTGCTGCCAAATGACGCCCTTTCCACGGGTGTTATCCTTATATTTCCCGGCCAAATTGCTGCAAGAATTCAAGGTTATAATTGAGGCTTTAAAAATCAACATTCATCATACCTGTTGTGACAACTTTCGTACCACCAGGCACCAGCGTAAAATACAGCGCAGCCTGTCGCCTTAGCCTTGTCATTTTTCCGATCAAATGTTGAAAACTTCATGCCACGATGAACATCGAGTGCATCTCCTGCAGTTCCATTGGCTTTTCCCAGGGTGTGTAATACATATTGTTGATCCTCGTTGCCAATTGCGAAGGCATCATACGACTCGAATGCTTCAACTCCCTCGAAATCCTCAAGCACTACAAGAAGCTCCTGTTTTCTCGCTACAGTTAGTGCGTGTATTTTATCCAAACCTAAGAAGAATTCTCCATCCAGATCCCCAAATCCAGTTTTGTACTCAGTCCAATTTCGATAAAAGTTGACACTGCCATCCATCCTTTTAAGGATAACAGTCCATCCTCCTCCATGAGTTAAGGCATCGCAGGCTACTTTAAAGGGTTGACTACTAAATTCGGATACTTTTGTTTCGTAGATCCCACTAAATTTAGCCTCGGAGCAAGTGGATATAATAAGCCACGTATTGTGTTTATCCAATATCTCTCTTTGCCGTTCGATTTCCGCGCGGAGAGATTGGTTGTCCACTTCGAATTTCTGCTGTTGTTCCATCATCGCCTTTAGAAGTTGAATTTCCACCTGCCTGTTAGTGCCGTCTTGTTTCAATTGAACTAACTCCGGTTTCTGCTTCTCCAGTTCGGCACTTAGAGACTGAAAATCGGCTCTAAGTTGTTGAATAACAGATTCCTTATTAACTCCATCAGCCTTCTGCTTCTCTAGTTCGGCACTTAGAGACTGAAAATCGGCTCTAAGTTGTTGACTAGCAGATTCCTTATTAGCTCCATCAATCTTCTGCTTCTCCAGTTCAGCTCGTAGAGATTCAATGTCCCCTTTTAGAAATTGAGTATCCGTTTTTAGAAATCCAATGTCCGGCTTCATATCAAGTGCATCTTTTATTTGTCGTTCTAGGTTCGCTCTAACAAATCGGTTAGTTTGAGAAATTTACTTTATTTCGGAACTTACCTCAATTCGGACAGTTGATTATTTATTGTTGATTGAAGTAAGTTTGTTTCATTACGTTTGGGAATTAGAGTTGCGTTAGAGAACGATAAGAATGGATTCATCACAAGGATTACACAAAGTATTTTTGACAACATTTTCAGACTGATCAATACAGAATAAATTTAAAGACTGACTGAGTCCAAATTTGACTTGGGTAGAAGAAAACAATTCTAAAGCTATTTGCGATTATGCAATCCATGTACATGTATACTTATCAGTGTCGCTGTTTTTGTGGTTGACCCACAAGATTTCATGTTTTTTATTGGTTGCTAGCGGGATAGAATAAAATTTACGGATACGGTGTATTTTTGTTTGTTTTTTTTTCACATCTAGTTCAGTGATGGTCAAGGCAA
Source organism: Drosophila innubila (assembly GCF_004354385.1). Taxonomy (NCBI): domain Eukaryota; kingdom Metazoa; phylum Arthropoda; class Insecta; order Diptera; family Drosophilidae; genus Drosophila; species Drosophila innubila. The sequence goes on along the minus strand of NW_022995372.1, from coordinate 2,552,683 downwards.
GGAACACGTCATATCAGTAACTTGAACTCACCAATACACACGCACAACACGCGCCACACACTCTGTGTGTGATTACAGATTATGTCAAAAATGCGAACAGTTTCGATTTTTGGGAAATTATGACGGCTGATTTAAGTCCACGTTAAATATAGGAATAAATAAATGAATATATAAATGCATCATTCACAAGATTCGAGAATAACGTATAGTTCTATTACTTCAAGACTATCATAACCCAAATGAAAACAATATAGAACTGGACATTAAATATATTTCTACATCATTAACTCAAAAATTTTTTATTTAAATAAAAATGAAATTATTTATGGTATACCTATTCATTATATATTTTAGCTACGTATTCTTTTTTTTATGTTCTTTATTTTATTTCTGAAACCGAAATCTCGACTTTTTTTTTGAAGCTGTCGAAGGTTAATGTTGCACGTTATAAAACACCCGAGTAAGTAAATAGATTAGTAGTAGTTGGTCACCTGGTCAGTTGTTCAATTGGTCAACTGGTCAACTGGTTGACTGTCCATTTATCATGCTAATGTGTCAAAGCTCTGCTTGTACCTTCATATCATCATCAATTATTATGTCGTGCTGTCTGCCAACCCAATCTCTGTCCCATTCTCCCTCACTTTCACTACTTTCATCCCTCTCTCTCTCTCTTACTTTAACGCTTTCCCTCCTCTATGTTGACTCAACAACTTAAACATTTATGCAAACAGACACTAGCCAATGCACAGTGGGCAACTGGACAATGGACAGGGGACAGGGGACAGTGGACAGTGGAATCAAACTCTAATCCTGCTGTTTCCAGCTTAAATCATGTGCAAAATAATCATAATTTTTTGGACTCTGCAAATGTTGCAAGTTGACAAATGATACGCTAACAAAATTTCAGATTTTAGATTTCAGTTTCAATTTGCATTTGGGATAATCAATCGTTGACTGCCGACTGTTGCTAATTTGCTGATAAGAAAGCTGAGCAGCCTCCCAACACATTTGCATACATTTTATGAAATATTATCAAGCAGACAAAAAGAGAGAAAGAGGGAGAGAGGGAAAGACAGACAGAGAGAAAGAGCGAGCAACTGTCAGGCAGAATTTGCGAATACGCCGCAGAGGAGTGAAGGGTGTGTTGAGTACATTTTATACAGATTTATAAATATGCTTCCATTGTTGATGTTGTTGTCACCTATTTTTGTACCCTGTGCTCAGTAAAAATTGCCAAAAAGGTATATTCGTTTTGTTGGAATTTATACAACAGGCAGAAAAAGGCAGTCCATCCTTATCAGCTATATATATTATTGATCAGTGTCATTAGGCGAGTTGATAAATCACTTTTTTTCAGGCCGTCTACTTGACAGCGTCAATCTCAGCGATTATAAGAGCTAGAGACTTGAAATTTGGTGTATAGGTTCCTGGATGCATACATATATCAAACACATTTTTATTTTTGAACCAGATCACTAAAACATAAAGCTGCCATAGGAAAAAATGGATTGCAAACCAAGTTTTAGTGAGCCAAAAAATTTCTTTTTTAGATATCTTAACTAAACTGATAAAATATGCATTTAAGTTTGCTTTATACATCCCTAACAAATTCCGTTCAGATGGGCTCACTATTATATAGCTGTCATAGGAAGAACTGATGGACAATTATAGATTAGTATAAAAATTGTTGTTATGTTTGGTGATAGCGCTCTGCAAAGGCATCAAATCATTGGCACAGGGTAGCACACTGTCGAGTTCGCTCTACTAATCTGCTTGCTATTTTTTTTTTTTTTTTTTTTGGGTGCGTGCTTCATTGTGTGTCACGACAAACAACGCAACTTACACGTGGCTTAAGTCAACAGCAGCTAAAAAAGTTTAAAATATTTTCGCTGAGCATACAAAAAGTTTGATTGATTTGGGTTGTCGCTTCCTTATTTTGATACCCTGCGTTTCTTGTCCTCGGTTTGGCCTATTGATTGATTTGCCTCTTTTTGCATTTGGATTAGTGCGAATTTTTATGCGTTGATTGGTTATTTGATATTCATAGCACAGCCGGAGTGGAGGAATAAAGAGAGAGGAAGATAGACAGTTAGGGAGAGTCAGGAGAATTGAGAGGTGAATGATGCGTGCCAGAGGATTAATGTAATTACCGTTGTCCTAGGTTGTTGCTTAAATGGAGTGGATAATACTCACTCAACTGAATCTTGTCGTCATGTAAATCAAGTGAATGGACTCAAACTTTAAAAACGATGGAAAAGAGACAAATTTATTTATTTATTTATTAAGCAATTTATGTATATATCTTAAGAATATATAAATATTGCACTGTGAATTGTATAAGAAATATATATTATAGCTAAAATAAATATAAAGAATCTGCAGTTATGGTTTGTCAAATACTTAAATAAATACAATAGAATCAGTGAGCTACTAAAGTATCTATAAAACATAAATGTATCTATACATAAATAACATTTTAGACTGATAAGTTTTTCTTAAACGAAGCACAAAAATTTATAAATTGGATTGATAAGTATCTGTGAGACTCAAAAGTATCTGTAATGAAAATAATTTGCCTGTTTGACAAAAATGTACACAATAAGTATATGTTAATATTACAAATGTATTTAAATCGCTGTTGAATCATTAAAACAGAATGAACTTTAAAATTAGTTATATAATAATCAAATTATTGTTCAAATATCAAAATAAACACAGATGTTGTCTGAGATAATCTGGTGAGGCAGATGTTTAATTGGCTCAGACAACAAATTACGATTGGGGAAATGACAGAAACTAAACCGCTAATAGCTCTCATTAAATGCGACCAAAAACACGCACACAAATCAGAGCTGCAATCGCAAAACGAAACCATCAATTACTTCAAAGAAAACAACAACGACAACAGATATAAATATAAGCATGTAAAAAAATAAAGAGAGCATGCGGAAGTCTTTACAAATGTCAAATAAAAGCTTTGAAAAAATACAAAAACAAAAGAAAAAAGTGTGCCCTTCTCCATAAATGGCACAGTGAAAAAACTTAAGAAAATAAAGAAAAGAAGTGAAAGAGAAGAGGAAGAGTTAAATGGAGGTAACCGCAACTGAATCTGGAATCCCAAATGTAACATGATTTCAAAGTTTCTCATGTCAATTTGAGATTTGGAATCGGTTGAGAAAACGTAACGAAAATGTCAATACCATTGACATTTGTTTCAGTACTCCTAAAATGTAAGCAACAACAACAACAGCAACATCGACAACAACAATGCCCATAACAATAACAACAGTACAGACCCAAAGGCCATTAGCGAATCAGATGCACTAACAACAGATGACGATGCTGCACAGTGGGATTTCCAGACTTATTTTAAAGAAAAAATAAATAAAATCTAAAAAAAAATGTATTGAAAAAAAAATTAAATTATAATATTTTTGATGCGATAAACATTTATATTTTATTTCCATTCAATTCAAATTCCCTAAAATTCTTTATCTCGCATGAAAAAAATATTTCGAAATTAATCACTGTGTAGTTTATGCTAAGTATATAGAATGTGTTAATACATCAATTCTTGGAAAAGTTCGGGGAACAGTGGCTAAATGCTATGGGCACTATGCCAAATGCTAAAAATGAGTGAATATAAAATGTATATAAAATTATATTATTATGTACTAGAATTATGTATGTGGTTATAATATTTGATTTCGAATTCATATCTTCTCTCAAATCAAATTTTTACTCAGTCAGTCTTCTCGGGCACTCAGTAAAGTTCGGTCACAAAATGTTGTTGCAAATAATTTATATATTCTTTATAATAAATACATTTAATTCGTTCTCTGATGGAATACCACATTCTCAATTTGATCAGATCAATGTAGATGTTTTAATAAATATCGAACCACCCGTGAATTTAGTTCAGAGAAATTCAACAGAAAGAATTGATAAAGGAGCGGTATATAATGTTTTACAAACGGTGATGGAGCATTTGGGAGAGACATTAGATGGAGTTCTTAAAGGATTGGATAAGCCCCATTGTACCGATGCCAATTCGAGTGGGATCTACGATATAGTCATCTCCAACTTTAGTGATGAACCTTTTAAAGTTGCCTGCGATGCGGAAACTCAAGGAGGAGGATGGACTATTATACTGAGACGGATGGATGGAAGTGAGAACTTTTATAGAAACTGGACTGAGTACAAAAATGGATTCGGAGATCTGGGTGGAGAGTTCTTTTTAGGATTAGAAAAAATACACGCACTTACTAATGAGAGGGAACAGGAGCTACTTGTTGTTGTCGAGGATTTCAAGGGAATTGAAGCATTTGAGAGATATGATGATTTTGCAATTGGCAACGAGGATCAAAAATATAAATTACACACTCTAGGAAAAGCCAGTGGAACTGCAGGTGATTCCCTCAGAAGACAAGAGGGCCAAAAATTTTCCACATATGATCAGGACAATGATATTCATGATGAAAGCTGCGCCAAGAAGTTCACTGGTGCCTGGTGGTACCAAAAGTGTCACAACAGGTATAATGGAATATTAATTGTTTTTTAAAGCTTCGTTTATTAACATGAATTTTTTACAGCCACTTGGCCGGCAAATATAATGACAATAGCTTTGGCATTGGCGTCAATTGGGATGCTTTTCGAGGTCCGAGGTACTCTTTGAAAAAGGCCATGATGATGATACGGCCAAAGAAATGAACACTAAGCCTAACTGAACTTTATTTATTTATTTATTTACGATATGATTTCTATGTTGTTCAACAAACCAATTTAATGTCTTGTAAGATATTTTAATTTATATTCTAACATGTATATATCTTAAAAATGTTAATAAGACCAATGTACTTTTTTATTTCGTTCTCATTTTAACTACGTCCTCTTCTCTCAGTCACTCTTTCGACACTTTTCCGTAATTTTCAGATTCTTTATTTAAACATATAAACATATTAACATATAAAAATTTTAAAAATTTCATAAAATTAAAAAAAATTTTTAGAAATATATTTGTAAAAATTTAAAAACTGGTATGAGATAATTTCTAACTATCAATCTGCTTAGAATAGACTGTCAAAAATAATTAAATCACTTATAAATAAAAATTGCATTGTTAAAATTTTTTCAAAAGTTTTTAGCATGTTATTCCACTGTGCAACGTTGCAACGTCAACGCAAGCGCTTTCAGTTGATGTATTGTTTCAAGACATTTGATTTATATCACTGCTGCTCAAGAAGGGACGAGAAGTGGGAGAGAGAGAGAAAGAGAGAGAGTGAGAGAGGAAGCGGCATGGGGGAGGCTGGTAACGCATTTCTCAAAGTTGTCTGCTTTGGTTTTTGGGTCTCTGGTAATGAAACTCCAATCAACGTGTTGGCCAGCAACTGCCACTGTCTGCAGACTTCAGTCTACAGTCTTGTGTCTTTCTCAGCTCTTTTTTGTCTGCCGTGGCAAGTGGCCAAGTGGCAAAGGGGCAAGTGGTAACAACGTTGCAGACATCGGGTTTGCATTGCGTAACGCAGCTGAAAGTGGAGCAATCTTTGTTGTTGCTGCTTTCTTTTGCCCCCTCTTCATTCTCCCTCCCTGTCTTTCTCTCTCTCTCTCTCTCTGTCCGTGTGCTATCTACTTTTTTTTTGACAACTGCATGATGCATTGCCCCAGTGGCACAAAGTGGGTGAAAGGCTTCACGTTGCTTGCACCACCAAATCAACTCTGTCTGTTTTCTTTTCTTTTTTTTGTGTCTCTGTCTTAATTTACGACTCTGGCGACCACGATAACAATTTGTCAGCTTAATGGCAAACGAAGGATGCTCTTGCAGCTCAACTCCTTTCCCTCCCTTACCCGCTCTCTCTCTCTCTCTCTTCAACACTCCAGCACTCTCTTGAGATAATGATACGGAAGAAGTTATCAACATGCTACGAAAAACACCGAAAAAAGGAAGAAAACTATAAAAATGTTGCGTTTATTTCGAAAAAAAAAGAGACAAAATAATTGCAATTGCTTTGAATGCATTTTGCGTGACTCAGCAGCAACAGCAACAACAACAATAACAATCAAAACAACATCAATGGGAGCATTACAAATGCGACTACAAAACAATTAGAGCTAATTGTGCAAGCGAGACAACAACAATAACAACAACAACAACGACGACAATATACGCATGCATAAGTGCATTTTTATTGCAGGCACTTTGGCAACTCTGTCACAGCTTTTGGTAGCGCCTCAGCACTGCAGCAGTGTTGCTATCTTAGCTATTTTATAGCCTAATCAGTTTTTTCATTAACTGCATAAGCTAGAAAATTTAAATAGAAAAGCAGATATTTTTAAAAATGCTTGTCTATCAGATACCTTCAAAATACTGAAGAAAATCAGATATTCTTTATAAAAAATATGTTAAGTGCAAACAAAAAATAGTGCAGCATCGGAATATTTTAATATAATATATATAGTGAAGAATAAATAATGTGTAATGTCGAAATCTGTTTTGTTAACTAGGAAATACATATAAAATTATTATACACGTATGCAAGCACTATACATAAATGCTTTCCTTTTATTTTATGGATTCATAATTTTGTAAAGAACCATTTGTAAGAGCAACTACAAATTGCTAAAAAATTTATAAAACACGTTCCGAATCCCACATATATAAAGATTCTGTCGACGATATTCTAATGTTCTAGTTATATTTTTATTTTTTACTAGCTGCAGTTCTTGATGAATTTAGAAAATTTTGTTCTTTATTTTTTTAAAATCGTTTATTCCATAGCATATTAAAAACACAGATATCAAAACTTTGTTAGAATATTTGTGCATTTATACAAAGCTTACAAGAAAATGACGCTTTTCTTAGCTATTTTTAGCTACTTATTTTATCAACTTAGCTATTTTAGTCTTTGAAATTCTGCCAACACTGACTCGCTTGTTTTTCTTTACATTTTTTATATGCTCCCTTCTTGCTCTCTCTCTCTCTCTCTCTCTCTCTCTCTCGTTTTCACTGTCTTGCAATGATCAGCTGTCTCACACACACATATATTTATGAACACACATAGTTACAGCTATAATCTGCATACCAATTGACAAGCCCATGAAGCCAGCGATCCCTCCGCAACCCCACTAAATAATCAACAACAACAACAACAAAGACAACAAATCTACACTGGAGGCACCTTGTAACCGTCATGCCCAGACGAATGTATTCATTAGTCGCATTGCCGGCGTCTAGCTGACACACACACTCGCACATACACACACACACAAATATATTGGCAATTACAAGTCGTTGAATTTATGCTAATTTAAGAGCAAATCCCGGGGGCCAACAACTGTTCGTACACTCCTCGCTATTTGCCTTTTGATTTGTAGCTAAAGCTGACAGCGTGGCACGATTTATAGTGGTTAACGGAAGTATCGATTAGGTATTTGTATTTGCTTGAATCAACAGTAATCAACTGGATATCAATTTCATCACCATAATCATTGTCATTGACTTAAAAATAAATAATACCAATGGCATTAAAATTATCATTAACAACAGCTTCATCATAGGTATAATATTTAACATTATCAAAAGATCTATTATAAGCTTTGTCATTGAAATTCGCATTAGATCTCGAATAAGCATCATATGTAGATATAATATTAGATCTCTTCATTAGCAATACATTCAGCATAAGATATTTCATTAGTATCAGAATAAGCACTAGAGTCGACTTCAGCATTAGCAAAAGTTTTATTTTATTTATCTATCAAAAGCATTAGCATAACATCATTCATTAGCAACAACGAAAGCTCAAGCATTTTCCCCATTATTGGCATTAGTATCAGCATAACATATATTATAATCATTAGCATTAAAATTAACAGATGCTTTATTATTAGCATTAAAATAACCATTATACATATAATTGATTGTGAATGCACTTGTATTATTTTAAATTTTAGATCTATAGTTTGCATTAAAATTGGCATAATTTATTTCATTAGCATTATAATAAGTTCTGTTATTTGAATTTTCATTCAAAAATACCAATAGCAATGATACATTGGCATAGGTAATTAAATGAACATTAGTTCTTAAGCTTGCATAAACATTATATGTTTTATCAACGTTTTTATGAATATTAACATTAGATCTATACTTTGCATTAGCATATTAGTATTATATATAATATATAACATCATCATTTGCTTTGCATTATTATTAGCATTAGCATAAATATTTAACTATCATCAGCCCATAAATAATGATGTGCATTTTAGTATTATCATGAACATTTACTTAATTCTAAGCAGTATTTGCATTATCAGAAATTCTTCGTGTCACGCGTCCATCTCCAAGTGGCTGTAATCAGCGAGGAACAACGACAACAACAACGACAACGAGTTATGTTCAATTACGCCACTCTAACTATGTGTCTATATGTTTGTGTGATCGTAACTCGCAGCGATCTACGCATTCGCATTTGTTTGGCATATGTTTTCATTAATCTTACTTAGAGGCCCAGAGAGAGAGGGAGGGAAAAAAAAGGTGGAGACCCGAAGATAGTCGCAACAAAACCCACATGAAACTCGGGTTGGGCTGGGCGTTGATACTGTCGATCGGACAGAGGGGGAATTCGGTGTGAATTTGGGCTATTGAGAAATGATTGTGGAGCTAATCAGGGCATGTGCCAAAGCCGGGCCAGTCAAGGTTAAGTTTGAACAACACTCTGGAGATTTCTGCACAGGTTTCTTATGACTCAGCGACAGAAAAACATTGCTCGCTTTGATTTTCTTCAGGAAATACAATTAAAAGTGACAATAAAATAATCTTGTATTTCAGTCAAAAGTCAAGGCTCAAAAAAAAAACATTGTGACATATAAGAACTCTCACGAAGCAGTCAAAGCAGAACGAAAATGTTTTAATTTAATCTCAACATTAGGATTATCAGTCATGTGCAAATGTGCCAACAGATTGTTACCCGAATCGTTACTCAAATAGTCTCAAATACCCTATACAAATAAGTGAATGGGTGTTTCTAATAGTTGGAAAATAAGAAAATCACATTTAAAAAATGTAAAGTAAAACCAAAGTCTGACCAATTTTCAACATTCATAACTTTGTCAAAACTGAACCGATTTTCAAACAGAAAGTCTTTTTGATCATGGTTTGGCCTTCTTATGCATTCTGCATTTAAATTTTATTGAATTCGTGAAAAAAAATATTTTCCTCTAAGTCTCGATATTGATGCTAAGGGTCCCCCCTTTGAAATTTTGAAAATTAAAAATTTTAAATCTTAAGTTTTCACTTTTAATCAACTCCTTATATCATAATTAGTATAAAACAACACTTTAAACTTGATTCTAAGACCTTTTATTATCTTGTAAAAAATCATGTCATATCGGACAAAAATTTTGACTAGTAAAGTTCAGGATCTGACCAGCTTCTAACCTATATAACTCTGGCAAAACTGAACCGATTTTCAAGCAGAATGTTATTTCAATCATGTTTTGGCCTCTTAATTCGTTCTGCATTCAAATTTATTGCATTTTGTTAAAAAAAAATTTCTTGTCTAAAGCTTTGTTTCGATTTCAATGAGAATTTAACAAAGTTCAGCTCATTACAGGGTGTATTTTAAGTAGGCTATGCCTTTGCTTAATTTTTTTCACCTCAGCTTTTTTGGCTGTCAAATCATTTTTGGCATTTTTATGGCCCCTGTTGATTGTTTGTTCAGTTGAGTTCAATTGTTCGCTTGCTGATTTTGCGCTGCACAAATGCCATTTAAGTTTAACCTTTTAGCAGCCGATTTCAACTGCCGCCAAATCGCGTTGCCCTTCCTTCCCCTCCTTCCACTCCACTCACCCCTTTTAGCCATTACTAGGATAGGTTCCATTGCTAAACTATGCAAATTTCATGGCTACCAAAAAAACAACAACAACAATAGGAAGACGAAACTCATCGGGCAATTGAATCGATTGAGTCGATTGAAGCGCCATTCAATGTCTACCTGCCCAAAAGCTCCTAATTCCCCTTCCTTTTCGCTCTCCGCCCTCGCTGTCAACATTTCCCTTAGATCTAACCCATTGAAAACCCATTTAAAATTCGCCGAAGAGGCCGTTGACTATGATGACGATGACGCTGTGGTTGGAAAACCGCAATATCATGTTGTTTAGTATTATTAAAGCACTCGACTAGAGGGCTCTACCCCATTCAATATACCACTTGCCCCCAGGCCGGATTATGCCTCAATGCTACACATTTCAAGTGAGTTAACAATGGATTTCATATCATTTTGGAATGAGCATTGTATGCAGATCAGAGGCAAAGCTCAACTTAAAATCCCAAAAATAGATACTTGTCTTTACAAAAAAAAAAGGCAACAACAAAAGGGTTTTCAAGCGGATCGAGTAAATGATATGCTACCACATTTGAATGGGGCACTCCCACAGAAAATTGTTTTACCCGAATCGGTAATCGATATACGATAAATTGTTGCCATCAAAATTGGGAAAGTGTCTGTCTGTTTGACATTCTACGCCAAAAGGCTTTCAATTATCGCCGTCTACATTCTTTAGTAGATCACTTTGATTATTCCCCGATTACCATATGCAGCTCTAACTAGTTTCTACTTTAAGAGTAGGTTGTAGAGAGAGGTGTAGGAGAAGGAGGAGGTGGTGTAGTGACTTTGCGCAAGCGACAATGCGACGTCGACAGAATCCCGCGGCGCATCGCGAAAAAAAATTACAAATTTTGTAATTGCCAAACAAAGCGAACAGCTTTGACTGAGCTCAAGAAGTTGCAGATAGAAGAGGAGAATGTGGAGGAGGGACTACATAAGTTGGATTCACACAATGCTGTGGAGCAGCAGCAACTACACAAAAATAGCCCGTCAAATTATAGTAGATACGAGTACGAATACGAGTACGAGTTCGGGCTACGTGAACATTGTGCAAATACTTTGGCTGACAAAATGCAGGCGAAGCGACTCCAGACAGAGACTGAAAGTGAAACTGAACGCTAGAGATGACACTTAAGTCGTTATACGAAACATAAAGAATGATTTTACACGCTAGTAACATATTATTACAAATGTACCTCACATTTTGACTCTAAATGAGGTTTAGAAAAACAAATTATATGTAATAATATTGATGCTTAATTCAGTATTGAATTAGTGATAAAGCTGGCGAATATTTGTCGAAATAAATCAAAAGAAAAGCTCACGCTAGTGACGATTGTAACTCAGTAACTCAGATAGGAACTTATAATCAACTTAAATATCGAGCTTCAGTAAATAAATATAATGAAAGCTAAACTCAAGATAAAGTTAGTGATAAAGCTAGTAAAATTTACGTTAGTTACGAAAGTAGCTGTGCATTTCAATAAGTCTATTAAATTACTGATTCTCAAGACAATACTCAAGTTTCAGCTTAATTGCGCCATTCATATTCAATTACTTACGCTAGTGACGAAGAATTTGAACTGTAACGAAAATTGTCAGTTTCTATGCTAGACTGCAATTTGTTCTAAGACTAAAAATCTAAATTATTAATGATCATGAACTGTCTGCTTTTATATATATTCCTTACTTTATGCTAGTGACGGAATTATTTAAATTGAGCCAGACTGAGACCAAGACTAAGAATACAGACTAAAACTGTATTACAAATTAATTTAAATTCTCTTAATTTAGATATTTTAGCCAATTTACGCTAGTGACGATCAAAATCAAATGAAAACCAGCTTAAGGAATAAACATGACTCATCGACGGCTGTAACCCACGCTAGTGACGAAAAAACCAATTAATTTAATTACAATGACCTAGTTTAAGAATACGTACTACAGCTGAGACTCAGCATATACGTTATACGAAAGCTAACTCACGCTAGTGACGCAATGAATTTAATTACCAAGTCCATCCCTAAGACAGACTATCACTTAAAGGCTTACTTAAGATACAATTCCGTGTGCGATTCCAACTCCGACGCAGTCATTGGCGGCCAATTACAAAGTTGCATTACGAAAAGTCAGAAATGCCGTGCGATCACTTGCCACAGAAAGAGGCAACCTAAAAGCCATGTGATTAGGCCAGAAAGCCAAGATCCAAGCCAACATGATGATGGCCCACATCTCACAATGCTCAATTTGTATTGTGGTCTTTTTTTCATTTGGTTTTGGATTTTAATTTTATTGTTGTTGCCCCCTTGAGGCAACTGTCGAGGTGAATTTTTGTGGCGATCGCGGCAAAATGCGGAAGTTGCTGGCCAAACGATTTCTTTGTTTTACAACTGTATTAGGACCACATAGGTGGGTCAATTCCCCGCAATCTTCAGTCGCCCCTCTCATCGGGTGTACTCTACGTTGCGGGCGTCGTGCAATTACGCGAATCACCCGCTGATTTTGTGTCTCGTTTTTATTATTAAATGAAATCAAAAGCAATCATAAATAAACTTAAACTCGTTTGACCACCAACTACAAGTTACAAAGATACAAATAACAACAACAGACCGAGATATTTATACTTAAATAAACTACAGATTGGTATGTAAAAAACGTGCAACTTTAATGCGAATGCGGGGCAAAAAAAAAAAAAATTAAACTGAAAATGAAAATGAAAACAAACAAAAATAAATAAAGATATGTGCGCCATGGATTCAGATTCGCCGTCTTCAAGTGGGATACAAATAATATAAAAAAAATCGAAGGCACTCAACTGCCTTCGTGGCTTATCGAGTGTACTATATATAAAGAGAGGAGTGTGTGTTGTGCATGAGTGTGTAGTGTGTGTGCCTTGCATGATTGGCTCTGTTTCTGAGTCTGGCATTAACTTTGGCTTTGGCAATGCATTAAACTCGGCCAGTTGTCGTGTTGTAATGTAATTGTTGTACCGACACCGACACCACCCTCTCCCTCACCCCTTACCCCTACCCCAACCCACTTCCCACTCCTGGTAATCATCTCAAGCATGTGGACATTACTCATTCAACTGAGCAGCTCGCAAATTCAATTGAACGCAAAAAGGCAAGCGTTAAGTTGTAATCGCACACAGCAAGCACGAAATGCGCTACAATATCATGTATGGGGTATATTAGTTCTCAAGAATTAAACACTTCAGTTTAAAGTAATAAATTGATACACTCATTCAATTTTAAGCGCTCCAAAAATCAGAAAGTCGCCTTCTCATTTCAATACATAAATAAACGTATAACAGTCTAATGTATTAGATCTCAAGAATTAAACATTCCAGTTTAAAGTAATAAATTGATACACCCAAAAAAAAAACACTCAATTTTAAACGCCCCAATAATCAGAAATCCAATTGTGCCATTCCTTATGAGAAAATACAAAAATAAATGTATAACAGTCTAAAAATATTTTCTAAAACCTACAATTAATTTTCTAGAGCGCAGCTGTTGTCTTCATATAACAGTTGTTAACCTTTAGTTTCTTCGTGCATCCCAAAACTTATCACTTTCTTTTAATCTCTGATACCTCTCTTTTTCTTTTAATTATATATCAACTTTTTTATATGATTTCTTCCTGTTTCCTCTGTTATACTTGCAATCTCTAATAGTTTCTTCCGTCTCATATCTATTTTAATTAAATCTAATCGATCGATGCTCTGTAGCGCCTTCCCGGGTCGTCTTAACTCTGATCTCAGTGACAGCTCGTGCCTCATACCTCATGCCACACGTTGCCTTTGGAGTTAAAGCTTCAGTTTCTGCTTCTTCGATTTCTGTTGACTTTTTATTATTATGCATATGTCTTTTTTCTCGTTCGAATACGTATCATTTTATCGTATTCCCCCGTCCGCTTTTATGATCCAGTATTTACAAGCGTGTTTAATCGTAATCGCCACAGTCGAAGTCGAAGTCAGAGCAACTCGCTTGTGTGCACAATGTGAGCAACGTTGTTGCTTTAATTGTTGTTGCTGTTGTTGTTGTTGCTGCTGCTGTTTTCTGGCTTTTTGCATATAAATGTATCTCACAAGTATTTCTCGCTCGCCTCAATCAATTTCACTGTTGATGTTGATTTTTATTTCAGTTTCCCACTCATTTGCATTTACCATAAATTCAATTAAACTGTCCGCCGAAAACTCTTTCTTTTTAGACCCTGTAACTAAATAGTGCAAAAGGTATATTGGGCTTGCGGGAGTGGCAAAGAACACTTTGATTTACTTTTTAAAAATATTATACAAAAGTATAATAATATTTAAAACTTAAATATTTTTAAGAGCCATAATTTTGACTGAGCAGCTAAAATAAATTTAATATAATATTAACTTTAAAACTGAATTCAATATTTACGACATTGAAAAATAAAAACTAACCGTTTTTAGCCTTAGAACTACATCTTGAACTTTATGCACTAATATAACAATCAACTCAAAATGTACTTTAAAAAACATTTGAATGCAAGTATTTCCGATTAAAAAAATGTGTTTTTTTATTTAAAGTCGACTGAAAAAAACAGTTGACAGAGAAACAACAAATAATATGAGTTTCAATAAAAACGGTCAAGTGTACAATTAAATTATATTATAATCAATTTGAATTCATAATTCAAAAAAAAAACCATTGTTAAGGTTAAAGATGAAATATTGAAATTAATATTTTCTAATTATTTATTTTGTTATACAGGTTCTTTTAGAGTCGTGTTCGCTCGCTTAAAGTGTTTTGCAATAGTTTTTTTTTTCATTTCTGCTTTACTTTCAGCTTTTAGCTCCGTCTCTTCCTCTTTTAGCATCTCTGTGACGTTTTCTTGATTTCTTCCTTTTTGGCTTTTCGCGTTTTTTTCACGCTTTTAATTCAATTGCAATTGCACAATTAATCATGCGCTTGGTACACCTTGGCACACACACACACACAAATACACACCCTCTTTCACATACATAGCATACAATTTTTTGGATTTTCCTTGTGCGTGTTTCTTTACTTCCAAGTTCAACGGAGCGTATGAGCGATTTTTGCTGTGTCTCTGTCTTGTTGTTGAACTCTTTTGTGTTAATTAAACGCTTTAATATCTCGCTGCGCTTTGTTGACGCTGTCATAACAGTACAATCACACATATACACACACACACACACACCAATACACACCCACATGAACATAAGCAATTGCATTTTTTAGTGTCGTTCCGTGCAAAATGATTGATTTGATTTCTCAGCTCAGTCGCCAAGTCAAGAAACGAAGCAACAATTTAACAACAACAACAACTACAACTACTGGTAAACAACCAACGCACAATGGCAATATATGTATATCTGTATATACAGTTACTCAAAAAAATGTCTTGACAATATTAAAAATTTACACAATTTGTTTTGCCAAAAAAAAATATAAATATTTAATGGAGTTTTATTTTGTTTCTGAGGGTCTAAGAACAAGTTAAAATAAATATAAAAAAAATTTAAATAAATTTTATTGCTGAGATCCTGCAGCTCTCTAGCTAAATTGCCGACCTCTTACATAATTAGAGCTTCAGCTTGTTATATAACTGGGTTCGGTTTCTAAACACCCAAGTTAAAAAGTCTGTTATATAAACGAGTTGTTAAAAATCCTTTTCTGATACTGAAAATTATGAAATGTAGTATGCTTATAAAAATAAATAAATAAAATAATAACGATAGATAAAAAATAAATATATAAAAATAAATAAATAAAATAATAATGATAAATTAAAATAAATATATAAACATAAATAAATAAAATAATAATAAGAAATAAAATATTAATAATGATAACTAAAAATAAATTGCATCAATTTGAATTATTAAAAAAAAAAAACTTGAATTTTTATTTTGTTGTTTATTTTGATAAAACACTTTGTTGACCAACTGTATATACACATTTACTGGGATTATTTATGGCGTTCCAAGCGCATGAAATTGTATTTTATTCCAAATCCAACACAGGCATTTTTCAATATCTTTGCACAGACTCACTCCACCTGCCTGTGAAGTGTGGTGGTGCTGTGGTGCGGTGATCTTTCGCTGGAGTCGGTGGCTTTTAAGGTGCGTCGTGCTCGTGTTCGTGTTTTGAATAGCGGAAATTCCACATGAGCACACACACACACACACAGACAACCATAAAAAAGTCAGCCGCCTGCAACAATTATAGATACAAATGTATCTCACAGTTACATAGATACTCAGTGAGTCGCCTTTGGTATGTGTGCTATAACATTGACATTTAGAATGCAGTTAGGCACGAACCCATTCATAATTTGGTGTCGGAAAAATCAAGAAAATCAAGAATTCTGACAAAAATCAAGAAAATCGATAAATCGAACGCACTGCGAAGTCAAGAAACGAGCTGAAAGTGGGCAAATCTACAAATCTACAAATCCACTAACCTTGTGCCCCCGACCATAAAAATATTGCGTATTGATTCCGTCGTCTCTCTATCTCCCTCTCTTTCCCCCTCTCTCTGGTCTTTTCAATCGATATTCAAGTCTAAGTCGTGCCCAGGCCAATTACAGTGCACTTGCCACATGCCCCTGGAGTGGGCCAAGATGCCGACCACGACCGCAAAAATGAAATCAGACCTGGGTGGGAGTATCTAAAAACTAAATGGAGGCAGTGATTTAATGCTGAGGCACAAACTCTAAATGTTGCACATAAATACTTGAATAATGTCTCATTTTAATTAATTCACTTTATCCTCAAAAGAAGCAACTTAAGGCCACACTTAAGTCAATTTTGATCTTAAACAAAAAAAATATTACACTACAAAGTTACTCTAAATTAATAAATTGAATTTTAGTGGTCGATACTTTGTGGTTAAATTCGTTTTCGGAATTCGAGTTATTCCCTTAAACGAGCCAAAATGATGATACCGTTCCAGAAAAAAACTCGAGATCTCTATTTAAAATATCAGCCCAATTGTATGTCTTTTGAAATTGTTTAATCTTTAACAGAGATTTAAAGAGAGAAAGAGAGAGCGGAAGGAAAGAAGCAGTAGAGAGAGTAATAGAGAGAAAAAGGACGACAAAGAGAAGACAAAGAATGAAATGTACTCGTATTTATTTAAACTTTTTCAAAGTCTATATTAACTTCCTCATCTCTGTCTCCATTTTCTCCCTCACTTCCTCTCCCTTTCTCTTTAGGTAAAAAACGTAATAAGTAATTTAATCTTTGTCCACCCCAACTCCCATAGCAAAACATGCGAAATATTTTTCGCAACAAAAAATATATTTTATTTAGGTGAAAATTAAAAATAACAAGTTAGAACGATAGTCACCGACTTAGAGATACCCGTTAAATATTTAAATTATAAATGCATACATATATAAATTGTGTCTATGAATTCTAAATTTGAACATTTTACAAATAATATCATAAATCCGATGCAATTATGTAGAATGATTGATTATAATAAAAAGAAACTGTTACCACCTAAAAATACCTTCTAACTAAAGCTTGATAAAATTATACAAACAATTTTGGCTGTCTTTGTAGTTAAAACACTTTTGTTCAACAAAATTAAAGTTCTTAGTTCGTCAGGTATTCACAAATTTTATAATCGAATCAAATATATAATGCAGATTTTCCCATAAGAATGTTAAATCATTACCATTTATGCTGCTTATAGTTTTTTTCAACAATTATATTTTAAAAACATAATAATTTATTGAAAAAAATGCATTCAATAAGCAAGATATTTACTTATAAATTATAAAATTAATTTTGTTGTTTTATGGAAAGATGGCAACGAGTCGAATATACCCCTTTAACAATACAAGTAGCGGGTATAAATAGCGAGGCACAAAATGTTCTCTTCTTCGATAGAGGCACGCTTTGAGCATCATCAACCAGTCGCAACTATGCTTTAATGACCCACTCAGCAAAAGGCAATCCCAAGCACACCACAGCACACACAACAACACTCACAACAACACACACCACAACACACACATAAGTCAAACAACAAGACATGACACAAAAGATGGCATCATAAGTTAAACATAAATGTCGGCATTAAGGCATTTGTGACAATGGCCAAAAGCGACTTTAACTGGGCACAAAATGCAGTCAGTTGCCTTTGAGATGGCTAACACACTGAGCCAGCAACCAAGTGGCTAGATAAAATTAAAGCCAAGTTAAGAGCACAACAAGTGCGCATGCAAAGTCGGCTAAGAGACAAAAGAGAGAGATAAAGAGACAGACACAGAGACTGACAAAGAGACTGAGACAAAGTTGAAAGCCAATCTGGAGAGTTACGTTACCAGATTCAGTTGCACTTAAGCCGGCCACTGTCTGGGCCAGTTGAACGAGCCAAGTTGAAAACGAAATCAAATTGAAACCGAAAGTCAGACGGAGCTGAACTCAAAAAAGCTACAAAGACGTCTCTTCGTGTTAAAGAAAGAAAGAATAACAACAAATACCACAAAAAAAAAAAAAAATCAAAGAGAGACAACAACGCTGTCGCAGTCGCAGTCGACGTCGCCGTCGCTGCTTGCGTTGGCGCCGCTGCGCATGCTCAGTTTTATTTTGGCGTCTTCAAGCAAATCGAACAACAACCAAAGGTTTCAGTCGTTATTTTGGCAGCCAAACGTGCGGTGCTTTTGGCCAACTTACTCTCGCATTTTACCCACAATTAACTACAACAACAACGAGTTTAGTTACAACAAGTGCGTATGCGTGAGTTAAGAAATTGAAAATTCAAAAAATTAAAATGGTTTTCAAGTGTGCAAAGTTGATCAAAAGATCAATAGTTCAATGGTTTAAAGTGCATAAATATTGACAAAGACAAATGGTATTGACACCAGCAGCAGATACAGCTACAGCTGCAGATACAAATGTATCTGCAAGTGCGCTGCTTGTATCTCATAGTTTGCTTGCCAAACTCAACTCAACTCAACTCAACCTTTTATGCAAATTATGACTTTTGCAATTAACGTACTACAACTAACAACAACAACAGCACATTTTTTGTGTAGCTGCAATATTAAATAATAATAACAATAATTACAAAAACAAGTTGAAAATATTTAAAGTTTGCGTTATTAATAAAATAAAAAAAAAATTGCAATCAAAGTTGATTAACATACAACATGGCAACAACAACAATATGTGCACTCATAGTTGTACTCACATATTCACAAATTTATTCATAGCAACCGCAGAAGATCCAAGACCTAAAACTCAAAACTTAAACTAAAACAGAAAATAAAATAATAAAAAAAATAAATAAAAACCGTGGAAAAGCATCAAGTGTGAGGTTCTCGTGTGATCTGTGATCATTATAACATATGAATACTTTAATCTAAGTGTGTGTGAGTGTGAACAGGTCGAGTCGGATAGTTACTGCATTAATTACAAATCTATTTAAATGAGTCCGACAGCTGAGCAGAGACTTAACACAGCAGGTGAACGACAATCAAGTGCTAAAAAGATGATCATTAAAAATCATGTTGCAATTGCAAACTAGAAGCTTGACAACATCATCAACAGATCTTTAATTCTATAAAATATGTATATTCACGCCAAATTCGGGTGAATAAGCTGACAACTGAGAAACGAAGAACTTTTGCAATAATATTTTACATTTTAATACCTGCTTAAACTACATTCGATAACAAGAAATTAAATTGAAATAAATAAATTATGAGATTAGTTACAATTTCAAGGAAACACTCGATCATTATTATTTGTTGATTATATTTTCAATTCTTGTTTTCTAATATAATTAGAAAATAATTTTATAAATATCTTAATAATATTTACTGGTGCTATATTTTATAGTAATATTTGAACAACTCAAAAAAATATTTTACTATGTTCCAAAAGGTGCTAAAAATAATAATTTAGAAAATCACTTTTAAATATTTTACAACTTCAGTGACAAAAAATCATTTAAAACACTCTAATAGATTCTTCTTTCTAACTTCTTTTTAAATTTCAGCTTTATGCAAAATTCTTCAATTTTTTGACTTTAAATAAAGTTATTGAACTGTTTTTGAGATCTCTTTAAGACCATTTATTTTACTTAAAAAAAAATGAATTTTTCTTTTGAATTTTAAATATATACTCAAATGAAATACTTTATTAATTATTTTCATAAATATATGAATATTACTCAGTGCAGTTTTAAAAGACTATTAATTACCAGCGTCAGTTAAGATTGTTAACACTTCATTTAAATGGTTTGCATACTGTTTCACAAGCTTATTCTATTCGATAAAACGATTATAAATAACAAATTTAATTACTATAAAACATATATAATATATTTATAATAATTTATGCCTGGAATTTGTAACGTTCTTTGGCATCTCATAAATTGAATTTACTACTCGGTTGTATGTACTTGAGATCGATTAATCGATTATGAATAACACATTTGATTACTGCCCAAGTGCAGTTCACCTCGTCCGTCAATTCGATCGATCATGATTCAGTACACAGTTGATAGTTTTGAGTATTTGGGTCGCTTTTCTCACCCCCAAGTGCAGCATCCTTGGCAATTATCAATTATCGATTATTCACTGTCATGACGCATCGCAATATTGCTTCACAGTGGCAGTTACAGATACAGATACTTTTGGACTTATAGACAGACAGCTAGCAAATTACTTTACAAAATTGTAACATGCACAAATATGACCATAGATGTTTTGCCTGCCATAATGGTGAAGTACACATTTACACACATACACACATACACTGAGGCAAACACATCCACCCGCCTGTTGAAGCAGCTGGCCCCAAGTCTCTGTGCTTGCAGCTTGGCTAACTAAATGGCCAAGACTGCAAACTGCAAACTGCGGACTTTAGAGTTGCCTTGTTGCTGGTTCACCTCGCACATCTTGGAGATACTTAAATGCTTCGACAAGAGCGTTACGTGCTACCCAAATAAAATCAAAAAGCATAAACAATTTATTTTTCTAATAGAAAAAAATACTTATATCCAACAAAAGAAAAATAACACATTGCAGTTGAGTCTCTGCAGCCAAGGGCGTATGTAGTGGGGGCAGCTGAGCCCCCCTTTACCACCAGGGATACATAAAAATTTAGAAAATGCATAGAACTGCATTAAGAATTGTATACCAAGGGGAAATATAAACCAGGTACTCTGCACTAAAAGTTTATTTTCGTCCGATTGTTCCTATGGCAGCTATATGATATATAAAACCGCTCTAAGCCAAATTTGGCCAGGATGTATAGCTCAAACTAAAATTTATATTCTATCAGTTTGGTTAATATATCTCAAAAAACTTTTTCATATTAAAACTTGATTTTCGACTGAGCGTCTCTATGGCAACTATATGGTATAGTGGTCCGATAAATTTAAAATTTGGTCAGAATGTATTATACCAGCCTAAACGCATAATGGGAAAGACTGGTTGTGATATTTTAAAAAACCATGAATCTGCCTACCAAGTTTGAAGTTACTAGCTCTTATGGTTTCAGAGATCGTCGCGTTCAAGCAGACGGACAGACGGACGGACAGACAGATGAACAGACGGACAGGTAGACGGACATGGCTCAATCGACTCGGCTGTTGATTCTGATCAACATTTGCCCATTTTCAATGGGCTCAGGGTACAAAAATTAATGCCCCCCTAAGTTTCATCCTGCTTACGCCCTTGACTGCAGCTTGAGCTTCTAGCGCAGATTAAAGCCACAAAATGACTTAACTTATAAGCAGCTCTTGGCATTTGCAGTTGCAGTCATTGTTGTTGTTGCTGTTGTTGTTGCTGTTGTTGTTGTTGTTAGTGATGCCGCAACAAGTTCGTGTAATCAATGCAATTTAGTCGCTAGCCATGTCAGGAATGTGGTTCATAGGTCGAATGCGAAACACGTCTCCGTCTGAATCTAAATCTGAATTCGAATTTGAATTTCTATCTGTATCTGAATCTGAGTCCGTTTTCAAGTCTGACGTGTGAATAGACCGACAGAATTGAGGTTTTGCAATAGATCGACTTAAGATTGAAGATTGCACTAAACACGAACAGCGAGTAAGACTATGAATACCACTATGAATACGTCTGTGAATACGAGTGTATTCGGCTTTTGGTAAGGGGACGCATTCAGGCGTTAACTCTATTGCTTAAAGGTGTTCTAATGATTGCCCAAATGAGCCCCATTCATTGTATTCAACATACACACAATTTGTTAGATATTACAAGGTAGATATCAATTAAGCATACATAGTTACTGTTACCAACTTAGCCAAGTATAAGTAGCCAACAGGTGAGTGGCAATCGAACAAGTTTCAACTTAATTGCCAAGAATTTGACGAGCAATTGCCGCAAACATCGCAGACACCTTTAAAGAAACTTGTTCAGCACTATGTATATTACAAATTCATGGAATCTACAAAAGAATTCGTATCTAAGTCTAGTCATTGAAAATAATTTTTCTTTTCTATTTTACTATTTACGATTCTATAATTTCTACAATCTACAATACCAGAAAGAACTTTATCCTTGGAAAGATATCTCTGTGGTCTTTATCATTATAAACTATAATCAAACCCTTACAAAATAACTATCAAATTTAATAGCCAAATTACAAAAAAGCTAAGGAAAAGAAAAATAATGGTCTTTTAATTTTAATTTTATTGTTAAATTTAATATCTGTCCTTGTGGCACAATAATTAAATTTTATGATTGTAACTTAAAATAACCAAATTTTTTTTTTTTTTTTAAATAATCAAATTCTTTAGATTGGTGAACTTTTTATTTATATTTCAAAGATCAAATAACACATATTATTTTTCTAGGAAGAGCTACATCTTTAATACAAAAACCAGTGCTTATTTCTGTGATGATATCATTTAAAACAAAAAGAGTTTAATACACCAAGCTTAAGTTATAGATTGATGAAGAAAAATTTCAGCTTTAAAAATAATAAAACTCTATCCCTTACTTTTTTCCGAATTGAAGTAACTGCCTAAGGGACTTGATTAGATTTTTATGATATCTATATAATTTCCTAGTTGCATTAACCATCTCTCCACAAAAGCCTAAGACTCTTCCAGATTACGAACATCCCAGACATAACATTGTGATGAGTTGAGTTTCAGCAATTACGAATATTTCCCAATTCCGGAACACATTTGGCCCCATTTCGAGCCAACATTAAAAGCGTTGTTAGGTCGAATGTCCAGCGATCTTTTAAAGGTAAACGTAATTACATCGTTTGCTTTATTCATAGTTAAAGATACAGAGTCAGAGAGGTGTTACACCCATTTATGCTCCAAGGCGAGACCCTACAACAAGGTTCTTCACAGCAGCCGCAACTTGGCTCAGCAAAACCGTCAATTGCTGTTATGACCTTTTGAAGTTATGGCTAAAAACAGCGAGCAGCTGTTTTCCCGCCACACAACTGACCTTAGCAAATGTTTAAAGCCGAGAGTGATGCTATTAATAACTGGCCAACGAATTTTTGCACAGTGCATGCAACCTGAGGTGGCAAGAGTAAAGTGGAGTGGAGTGGGGAGTCAGAGTTAGTGTTGAGATTGGATAGTTATGCTGCAGGTCATTAAGCGACCAACGAACGGGCAACAGCTGGCTTAAATTCTCTGTCTCTGTCTCTGCCACAGAGTCTGCCTCTCTTGCAGTTGTTGCTGCCACTTTGAGGCACTTTAAGCCGCACTTTGCAACGCCAGGGCAGTCAGGCAAATAGGCAACCAGGCAAGACGCGACTGTAAATGAAAACAAAAGTGAAAAGGTCAGCAGCCAGGCAGGGAGTCATTCAGCTGAAGATGAAGACTGAAACAGACGTTGAAACAAGCGAAGAAGAAACCTCAACAACTCAGCCAACTGTGTCTGCTAAGCTCAAGCGATTTACCAGCCTTATAGATACAAAATACTCTTACCGAGAGTTTCTCAACTGACTGCAGTTGATTGTAATCAATCGATAGCTATTCACAATTAATTTTCCAATTAATATTCGAGTCAGCTAGATTGCACTTAACTGTCAACTATTATTTTTAATACAAGTATAATTGTTTATAATTGAAACTACAACAGAATTTTTAAACTTAGCTCAGTCCCTTCTTTGAGTACTGTCAATCTATGATAAAATGTCTCATTAATAAATTTTCTAATCAATTTTAAATTTAAATGGATTGGACTTAACTGTTATCTTATGTTTTTAATACAAGTACAATTTTTGATCTGTATAAGTATAAATATTTATTTATGTTTCTTAAAAATTAAACGCTCATTTCTCGATCATCTCATATGACATTTAAGATCTCCTAATCAAATTTTTATAAAGTGTCTTAATTAGACTTTTATCATTACTAGCTGGAAATTAATCAATATATTTCAAAAGCTGTTAATCCACATAGTAATATAATTATTAACTATTGCTTACATTTTTCTTGAAAACTGTAACTCAATCTCAAACTACAATTTGAACAATTATACGTTTTGTATATTCACATTTTGATTGAGCCAATCAACTGGAGATCAATATTTCTCTTGGGAACTGTAAACATATTTCTGCACAATTTATTGAAGTATATTAAAATATATTTCTTTCCAATAGAGTAAAATTGATCGAATCCTTATTTGATAGTCAGCTTGAAGAACTTGTTTGATATCCAGAAAGTTGTTACTCAATTTCCATTTTGAGTTTAATTTTTACGATGTAAACAGATGAAACCAAACTATGTCTCCGACTTTTCTATTTGTTATTTTGTTTAATATCTCTAAAAGATTTGTTTTTCTCTAAAAAAACTAAATCATTTCAGGTTAAGGATCTTGAGTAATACAATAAATTATTTTGAAAAGTTTCCTATCAAATGAGAAATTAACTTAAAATATTTAAAAAACTGATCTTCTGTGGAAAATTTTTTTTATTTTTTTTCAAGTTATTATATGTTCTGAAATATAAATTTTTAAAATTTCAAACACAAACTAAATGATACTTATCTTAAACTATAAAACTTTTCTTTTAGGACAGTTTAACTTTATTTAAAAATATTCTCCATTTATTGTTAAGCTTGAAAATCTTAATAAATATATGCCATTGGATATTGGCAAGTGTATGTAATAATTTCAGTTGTATTTTCTTGCCCATTTTTACGGGCTGGCCAACAAGTTGGAAATACACTTGGCCCAGAGGCGCAGCTGGAGTTGCAATTGGAGCCTCAACTTGACTCGTCCGATTGCCCAATGTGCGAGTTACTCGTACTTGTTGAGGCATTCGCATTTTTAATCAAACTAAACTATTGGCCAATTCGCTTTACAGAGGGGGCCTTCTGGGGGCCAAGTCAATATGCGATTATCTATTGCAGTTGTGAGTGAAAAACTGAAATATAATTGCAGCAAATTTGAAGAAGCAAAGCGCGGTTTTGTGGTTATTATTAGTTAGTTAGTTAGTTATTTAGTCAGGCAGCAAAGAGTAAAGTGGAAGGTTTTGTTTGTCTTTATAGTAATTTACTGGGAAATTAGGCAGTTGGAAAAGTCGCGCGTAACTGAAGAAGCAGCTGCCTCAAAGTCGAGTGACAACTTTCAAATGGAAATGAAATATTGACAGCACTTTCATTTTTGATTTGCAATTCGATTTCCTTTCCCAATAACAAAAAAAAAAAAATACGATATTAGGAGACAAACTAAGTTTTAGGTGACGACATCATCCTCAGACTGAGTCTAAAACTTAAACTCAATCTCTGGCCCGATTTTTGGGGTCTGTGATCGCTCTGACATTAGCAAATGGCACTGCCACATTGAGAGACAATAGCAATTATCCCCCCCTCTATTTTTCTTTCCTGCAAATGCTTATGTAATCATTGCCAGCAGGCACAACAATTGACATTTGGACCTGAAAAAAATAAATAATATTGTTGAATCAAAGAAGCTGCTGTGAGATGGACAAACACAGTTCGCTTGAAGATGCCGCCATCGATAATGAGACAACATCAAATATAACAACAACAACAACAACAACCACAAATACAAATACTATAGGTAACGCCTTGCGACGTCAGCCCACTAAATATCCACATGGCCTAAACATAACCGTCCAAACAGTCGACGAGGCCAACGAGGATTATTCCCGTGCCTCGACCTTGAGGAGCAACAGCAGCAACGAATCCTGCTGGACTGACACACAAAAGTATCGCATTGGAATGCTCGGCAGTCCTGAAACTCTCGCTGAACTTCAGGTAAGTAGACTGAAGAAAAAGAATCATTGAAAAATATAATCGATTTTTAAATATATTTATAATAAATTTCCCGAATTCGACTTAATACTTTGTTTTTGGGAGTAACATTGTAAATCAAACTGATCATCGAAACGTCTCTTGGAAACTTAAAAATATTTAAGACAAAATCCCCAAAAAAAATATATCATGAAGCATATAAGTTTAAAAATGGAGAGATTTGTAAAATACACCAGGTTTAAATTTATATACAAGTTCTCATACAAAGACAGATCGATTTTAGCAGTATTGAATTTTAAAATGACTTTAAAAAAATTACGTTCATTTGAAATTTAAATCCCGACCCTAGGTGCGACGCTACAAATATCCGCTCACGGCTAATTATTATCTAAACCGAGCTGCTCCATCGACTGGACAAATGCAGGAGAAGCCGACGCCAATGATGATGTTGGGCTATGCCAGACGTGCCTGTCGCTGGAAGTATCTACGTTGGCCCATCATCTTTGTGGCCAGTGTGCTCCTCTTTTTCGGCCTGATCACCTACTGCCTTTGGTTGCACGATGTCAGCGTTGCCAGAGCGCGTTTCCTGCAACGACGCTACGAGGCAACTGTGTCCAGTACAACCACCGACTGGGAGGGATTGAGTGAAGAGTATACCACAGAGTCCATGATGACAACGACCACGGAGAACGTCAACATTATGCAAGAGTCAACGAGACTCAAAGCCGTCGATATGAACAGGGAACACACCACAGTGATGACCGAGACGGAGGCAGAGACTCCCGAAGGAGGAGACGATGACTATGATGATATATTGCTACCTGCCGACAGCATTCGCTTCACCTCGGGACATCAAAACAGCTTCGGAGTACCCCTCGAACAGGATAAACGAATGCTGCAGCTCCTTAAGGATGTGAGTAACAAATTAAATATATCGGAAAACCATTTGCTGTTATATTCCCTTGAGGAACCCTTAACTGATCTCTAGCTCTAAGAGAAAAACCCTAACCTTTCCTGTTATTTTTCCTTAAAACTCCCTCATTCTCTTAAATAATTAATTATTCTTTTTACAATTGAAAAAGAGCCGCCAGATTTGAAGGCACATCAATTTATAAGATAGATTTATATATATATATATATTAAAATTTCGGAAAAGATAGCTTATTTGAAAACTTATCTAATACAGAATCAATTAGAAGCTTAAAAAAATAATAAAAATTTTCGAGAAATTTCGAATTTACCATTAAATTAAATGCCAAATCATGATCAAAAAACATGTGCCATGAAAATGGGTTAAGTTTTCTCAAAGTTAGGTCAGTTTGAAGTAAATTTTAAATAAATTTTCCGAAAAAGATACAGGGAAAGTTTTTTTGTAAGGTGTACACTTTTCATTATACAAATTTTTTGTATAAAAATAATAAAGTTGGAAAATTATCTTTAAGGTCATATCATATTCATTTATTTATTTCGCATGGAATTCTGTTGAGTCTTCACCAAACAATGGTCTTAAACATTTTAAAAATCTAAAAAGTCCCTTAATTCCTTTAACTCTTAATCTCATTCTTAATATTTAATGTGCTTTCTCACCTATGGATGTCTCTAATCTTTTACAGCTCCTGCCCAAACCACAGTCCACGCCACCGGCTAATGTGCATCTGTTGACCCGTGTCTCGCCAACGTTGCCACCGCCCTCGGGGGTCAGTGGCAGACCAACGGAGGCGATGACAACGACACCATCGAGCAGCATTGTCAGCGGTTGCATCTCCACAGCGTTGCCCATGTGTCGTGGAGTTCTCGACTACGATCTGACCTACAACAATGGAAATGGAGCACCGCGGGATGCCGCTGCACTGGAAGCCTATGGGGAACTCATCAATGCCAACTGCTCGGCACGTGCTGTGGAATTCATTTGCGCTGCCCTCGAACCCGAGTGTCGACCCTCGCATATTGGACAGCTGCCGCCATGTAGGCGCATCTGCAAAGGTAATAGGGAGACGGGGGAAGAAAGATGAATAAAGGCAGTCATGTGCTAAAAATCTTCAACAAACGTCAATCGCTCAACGTTTGACAAGGTTATGGTAGTTAAAGATATTAAAATGTGTAAAGGGGAAAGTATGGAACAAATTTTGTGAGTAAATAAAATTTTGATGCAAAATCAATTTAGAGACCAAGTAATGATCAAAATGATGTTCCGCATGTAAATCGGTCAAGTTTTGACAAAGTTATGACATTTTGAAGTTTTTGAAAAAGTGTCAAGGGGATAGTATGGAAAACTTCGGAAAAAACAGACAGTGATGACCAAAAAATAATTTTTTTTTAAGTTACTAAAATTTTAATGCAGAATCAATTTAGAGACCATATATTGATCAAAATGATATTCCGCATGAAAATCGGTCAAGTTTTGACAAATTTATGACATTTTGAAGTTTTTGAAAAAGTCTCAAGGGGAAAGTATGGAAAACCTCGGAAAAACAGACAGTGATGACCAAAAAATAATTTTTTTTTAAGTTACTAAAATTTTAATGCAGAATCAATTAAGAGACCAAATAATGATCAAAATGATATTCCACATGGAAATCGGTTGAGTTTTGACAAAGTTATGAC
Organism: Drosophila innubila; assembly: GCF_004354385.1. Taxonomy (NCBI): domain Eukaryota; kingdom Metazoa; phylum Arthropoda; class Insecta; order Diptera; family Drosophilidae; genus Drosophila; species Drosophila innubila. The sequence continues at coordinate 2,523,969 of NW_022995372.1, read as the reverse complement.
ATTGTGAAGTTTTTGAATAAGTCTCAAGGGGAAATTATTGAAAACCTCAGAAAAAACAGACAGTGATGACCAAAAAATAATTTTTTTTTAAATTACTAAAATTTTATAGCAGAATCAATTTGGAGACCAAATAATGATCAAAATGATATTCCGCATGAAAACCAGTGAAGTTTTGACAAAGTTATGACATTTTGAATTTTATGAAAAGTGTCAAGGGATAGTATGGAGAACTTTGGAAAAACAGACAGTGATGACCAAAATTAATTTTTTTAAGTTACTAAAATTTTAATGCAGAATTAATTTAGAGACCATATATTGATCAAAATGATATTCCGCATGAAAATCGGTCAAGTTTTGACAAATTTATGACATTTTGAAGTTTTTGAAAAAGTCTCAAGGGGATAGTATGGAAAACTTTGGAAAGAACATACAGTGATGACCAAAAAATTAATTTTTTTAAGTTACTAAAATTTTAATGCAGAATCAATTTAGAGACCATATATTGATCAAAATGATATTCCGCATGGAAATCGGTTGAGTTTTGACAAAGTTATGACATTTTGAAGTTTTGAAAAGTCTCAAGGGAAAGTATTGAAAACTTTGGAAAAACAGACAGTGATGACCAAAAATTAATTTTTTTAAGTTACTAAAATTTTAATGCAGAATCAATTTAGAGACCATATATTGATCAAAATGATATTCCGCATGGAAATCGGTTGAGTTTTGACAAAGTTATGACATTTTGAAGTTTTTGAAAAAGTCTCAAGGGGAAAGTATTGAAAACTTTGGAAAAAACAGACAGTGATGACCAAAAAATTAATTTTTTTAAGTTACTAAAATTTTATAGCAGAATCAATTTGGAGACCAAATAATGATCAAAATGATATTCCGCATGAAAACCAGTGAAGTTTTGACAAAGTTATGACATTTTGAATTTTATGAAAAAGTGTCAAGGGGATAGTATGGAAAACTTTGGAAAAAACAGACAGTGATGACCAAAAAATTAATTTTTTTAAGTTACTAAAATTTTAATGCAGAATTAATTTAGAGACCATATATTGATCAAAATGATATTCCGCATGAAAATCGGTCAAGTTTTGACAAAGTTATGACATTTTGAAGTTTTTGAAAAAGTCTCAAGGGGATAGTATGGAAAACTTTGGAAAAAACATACAGTGATGACCAAAAAATTAATTTTTTTAAGTTACTAAAATTTTAATGCAGAATCAATTTAGAGACCATATATTGATCAAAATGATATTCCGCATGGAAATCGGTTGAGTTTTGACAAAGTTATGACATTTTGAAGTTTTTGAAAAAGTCTCAAGGGGAAAGTATTGAAAACTTTGGAAAAAACAGACAGTGATGACCAAAAAATTAATTTTTTTAAGTTACTAAAATTTTAATGCAGAATCAATATAGAGACCATATATTGATCAAAATGATATTCCGCATGGAAATCGGTTGAGTATTGACAAAGTTATGACATTTTAAAGTTTTTGAAAAAGTCTCAAGGGGATAGTATGGAAAACTTTGGAAAAAACAGACAGTGATGACCAAAAAATTAATTTTTTTAAGTTACTAAAATTTTAATGCAGAATCAATTTAGAGACCATATATTGATCAAAATGATATTCCGCATGGAAATCGGTTGAGTTTTGACAAAGTTATGACATTTTGAAGTTTTTGAAAAAGTCTCAAGGGGAAAGTATTGAAAACTTTGGAAAAAACAGACAGTGATGACCAAAAAATTAATTTTTTTAAGTTACTAAAATTTTAATGCAGAGTCAATATAGAGACCATATATTGATCAAAATGATATTCCGCATGGAAATCGGTTGAGTTTTGACAAAGTTATGACATTTTGAAGTTTTTGAAAAAGTGTCAAAGGGATAGTATGGAAAACATCGGAAAAACGGACAGTGATGACCAAAAAATTAATTTTTTTAAGTTACTAAAATTTTAATGCAGAATCAATTAAGAGACCAAATAATGATCAAAATGATATTCCGCATGAAAATCGGTGAAGTTTTGACAAAGTTATGACATTTTAAAGTTTTTGAAAAAGTGTCAAGGGGATAGTATGGAAAACTTCGGAAAAACAGACAGTGATGACCAAAAAATTAATTTTTTTAAGTTACTAAAATTTTAATGCAGAATCAATTAAGAGACCAATTAATGATCAAAATGATATTCCGCATGAAAATCGGTGAAGTTTTGACAAAGTTATGACATTTTAAAGTTTTTGAAAAAGTGTCAAGGGGATAGTATGGAAAACTTTGGAAAAAACAGACAGTGATGACCAAAAAATTAATTTTTTTAAGTTACTAAAATGCAGAATCAATTAAGAGACCATTGATATTTGAAACACTTAAATAACTTATTAATGAACTTATTTCAGCCATTCTCGAGGCCTGTTCCATTGCGATTGCCAACTCGGATCAGTTGAGCGAACTCTTCGATTGCAGCCAATATCCGGATGCACACGAGACGCACAAGTGCGAGGATCCCACAAGGAGGCGTGACTATTGCTACGGAAATGAGTTTCAGTGTCACGACGGCAGTTGTATTCCTCAGACCTGGCAGTGTGATAATATCAAGGATTGTGTGGGCGGTGAGGATGAGGATGAACAGTGTCTGGTGTGTGAGCACGAGGAGTTTCGTTGTCGCTCCAATGAGAAATGCATTGCGGAGAATCTGCGCTGTGATCTCAACTACGATTGCTTCGATGCCAGCGATGAGGAGGATTGTGACAATTTCGGATCGGGGGATACGGAACCTTTTGATGAGGCTGAATTGAACGCTTTTCCGCGCATCTTTTCCTACGCCAGTTTCCTTTCTCCCAATGAGACGAATGAGAAGCTTTACACTTATATTACAGCTACGACGGATGAAGAGGCTGGCACCGAAACCAAGTTTCAACTGCATCAGGTGGCAGCACCTTCACCTGCCTCTCTTCCCCTTGCCACCTTGAATGCTAGCTCTGAGGAACCAGCAGCTGGTGGACCCAAGGGTTTTGGTAAGTAATCTTGTCTTTATGATATTCAATTAATTTAAAAGGGTTTTTCATTATTAAAATGAAAATATAATTAAAAAATTAAGTTTTTCTGTGGACTTTTACAAAAATCTCTGCATAGTTTCATTTTTCAGTTATGTAAAAAAAAAAATAAAAACTATTGATGAAATTTGGACTCTTAATTAAATATCATAGAAATTTTATTTCAATTCTTTATTTGACTCTGTTATAAAAATTTTAATAAAAAAATTGTGAATTAAATATTTTTCAACTCTAATAGTAAAAATTAAAAGTCAAAAATTAAATTGTATGTCAATTGTTATTAAGAAAAATTAAATTATTATACTTTATAGTTTTTCAAAAGTTATTTATCGTGTTTGATTTATTTTTATTTGAAGTTTCTTATATGCGCTCCTTTTGTCTTAGTTAACTTTCGGGACAGCAAGGAGATCATGATGACCAGTGATTCGGAGACCAAGTTTAAGTATTCCTCCCAAAGGGCCAATCGCACCACCAGTAAATTTACACTACCCACCGCCACCGTTCCCACCCGAAGTGCCAGTGCAATTCCCCCCTCCGCCCTAGCCCAGCAGCGGGAAAGGGAACGCATTACATTGATGAGCACCACTGGCAGTCCCATCAGCACCACCACCACGAGCACTTCCAGCACAATGATTGCACCCACAAGGACACCAGGACGTTGTTTGCCCCACGAGTTGCGCTGTGTGAGTGGCAAGTGCATTACAGTTAACCAACTATGCGATAAGGTAAGGAGAATCTAAAGAATAAATTCTAGAAGACTTCAGAATCCAAAGATCTCCTCAATCTCCAGCAAGTGGATTGTCCCGATGCTGCCGATGAGATCATGTGTGTCTATAGGGAAAGACCAAGTGCGAGAGTTGTAACCACAACAACAACAGCAACAACAACAACCACCACAACACCAACAACCACAACAACAACGAGACGTGCGATGCGAACAAATCCCAATCGAAGTCGAAAGCCCAAGTCCTAGATCCCTGAGGATTCCTTTGGGATTCCCTAAGGATTCCTTAAAGATTCCTTCAGGCTTTTTAGGATGTGTAGAAAATATCACGCTGTACATTATTTGGAATTTTATCAACATATATTATTATTTATATACTTATTCTTCTTCTTTGATCATCTTATCTATGATTTATTGTATATGATAATTGGCTAGATCTTAAGTTGTTAGTAGATTGTTTGACTATTTTTATGTACCAGCTGCAGACCGTACTGTGGAATGTGTGTGTATATGTATTTTAGCAATAATAAAGATAAGTTTGTAGTTAAAACAAAAGCTATCACAATCCAATCTATTGTATTTCATTTTACAAGTAAAGTATTGTTTAACACAGAGACAACCTTGCCAGGAGCCTCATAAAGCCATTGTCTTTCGAAAAACCATAAACATACCCAGAGGGTCTTTCTTTCTCTATTCCATTTTCAAATTCAGCTGAAATCGAACCCAAATAAAGAAAAAAAAAAACAATTAAACCCTGGAAAGCATTATAATTTCACGGCGACCTTCGAGTTTTTGGAGTTGCCACAACCCACGCACCGAAAGTCATTCAATCAACAGAGCCATTGTTATCGATATCGTAATGCCATTACGAGGAGAGACGTTCACCCACACACACACTTTGAATAGAAATGTAACCCAATACAACCACTTGAGTCCACACCCTGTGCAACACATGACATGACTGCAACACGGAACACAAGCCACTTGTCCAATGAAGTCTACGTCCAAAAAAAATGCAGATTAAATTGCAATCTCTCCATATCTCCCAACTTTCAACGGCTACTCACTCCCTCAGTTTTATTTCCCCAACTTATCACAGTAATTTGACAAACCGTTGACAGCTTTTACTGTGGAAAGACAAATGGTTTTTTTTGGCATAATCTGTAAGGATTAAGAGAAAGTTACATTAAAACAGAAAATTAAAAATTTCAATTAAATATATGATCAATTATAATAAAAGAATTGAACGAGCTGAAGGTCTATTTGTATTGTCGACACAATGCACATTATATATATATTATGTGTGTATATTTGATATTTTAAAATACTTTACCGACCAGACATAAACTGAACATTTTATTGTAAAGGAAGTTCAAGGAAGTTCAACTGTGGCTGTGGATATAGATAAAAGTAAGTACTTTTCATTCCAGATCACTTCTATATTTGTTTCTTATTGCGAATTTTATCCTGGCATCGGGCCAAAACGATCAATTAGAGAACGCTGACATTTTACATCTTATAATAAATTATTTTTAATTATTAAATTCCTGAAATCTTTAACGACCGAGAAAATCGGGGGCAATGTTTCTGGATAAAGTAAAGTATTGTCGCATGTAGATTCGATATAAATTTGTATATGTATATGCATTATATATGTTGGTTCGAAAAACGTTCTTGTCAGTTAGTCTTCTCAGGCACTCGGTTTAAATCGGTCGCAATATGTTGCTAAAAACAATTTGCTTTTTGTTAATAATCTTTGGATTATTTTCGTTCTCAAATTCAACTCAAATTTCCGATCTAAATTTGACGAATTTACTTCAATCAGTAAACTCTGAGTTGACCGATATGAGGTAAGATCCTTAATCTTAAACTTTTCTTAAACTAATCAAATTTTAAGAGCGGAACAGGGGAATTTGATGGATAGAATTGTTAAGGAAACGGATATTAAATGCCCAAAAGCGGAGCTAGAACAACTGAAGATAGATGGAGCTAATATGGAATCGAATTTACAATATCTTAAAGTGGATCTGGAACAACAGAAAAAAGGTGTAGCTGATCAGGAGGTGAATATTCAACAACTCAAAGCGGAGCTGGAACTACAGAAGAAAGATGGAGCTGATAAAGAAGCTGACATAATACTTCTTCGAGAAGACATTCAGTCAGTTAAATCTGAGCTGGAACTACAGAAGAAAGATGGAGCTGATAAAGAAGCTGACATAATACTTCTTCGAGAATACATTCAGTCTGTTAAATCGGAGCTGGAACTACAGAAGAAAGATGGAGGCGATAAAGAGTCAGATATTCAACACATTAGAGCCGAACAGGAACATCAGAAGAAAGATGAAGCTGATATGGAAGCGAATATTAAACTTCTTCGAGCAGACATCGAATCTGTTAAAGCGGAGCTGGAACTAAAGAAGAAAGATGGAGTGGATAAGGAGTCGGAAATTCAACAACTTAAAGCGGAGCTGGAAAAACAGAAGAAATACGAAGTGGAAAATCAATCTCTTCAAGTAGATGTGGAACGTCAGAGAAAATTGATAGATGGACTTGTTAACCCATACAATTGTACCATGGCCAAAGTTAATGGAATCAACGAGATACTTATTTCCAACTTTAGTAGTCAACCCTTTAAAGTTGTCTGCGATGCGTTTACTCGTGGAGGAGGATGGAGTGTTATCCTTAAAAGGATGGATGGAAGCGTAAACTTCTATCGTAACTGGACTGAGTACAAAAATGGGTTTGGAGATTTGGATGGCGAATTCTTTTTAGGTTTGGATAAAATACACGCATTAACTGCGGAGAGAAAACAGGAATTGCTTGTAGTGCTTGAGGATTTCGAAGGAGAAGAAAGATTCGAGACATATGATTCCTTTGCTATTGGCAACGAGGATCAACAATACGAGCTACACACTCTGGGCAAAGCCAATGGAACTGCAGGAGATTCCCTCTCTTATCATCGTGGTAAAAAGTTTTCAACATATGATCGGGATAATGATAAACACCCGAAGAACTGCGCTATGGATCACAATAGTGCCTGGTGGTACGGTGCGTATCACGACAGGTATGATGGAATTTTAACTGTGTCTTAAAGCAAAATTTTTTAACTTGAAGTCTTACAGTCAATTGACGGGGAACTATGGTGTCAATAACTTTGGCAAGGGCGTGAATTGGGTCAGTTTTCGGGGGAGAAGTTACTCCCTAAAACGAGCCGTAATGATGATAAGGCCAAGCAACTAATTCCAAGCTGTTCTTCAGCCCAATTTTAAGTGTTGTAAGCAAGGTTGCAAGCCACCAAAATGTTGGTATAGGTTCGGTTCGATGGTTCGAGCCCTAGAGCAAGACTTAGGTTCGGTTCGCAAACCGGCTTATATACCTCCTAAACCCAAGATTTGGGTTTGAACCTTGGTTTTATTATGAGCATATTAAATTTTTTTTTATTATTATTTTTTTTGATTTTTATATCGAAGTACATTTAAAAATAAAATAAAATATAGTCCAAATTAGTCTTAAGATAACCTATTATTTTATGATTTTTTTTGTTTTTCCGCGATTGAATTCACTTCACTTCTCGATAAGCACTAAATTCCAAGAAAAGTTTTGATTGAAGATCATTTAGTTCTGCAAATGAACTACGATGAACAAACTCCACTGAGTTGGCGATGTTTGAATGGAAATCCATTCAATCAACTGGAAATATCGTCGCTTTCACAAAAATCGAGTTGTCGATATTTCGACGTATGTTTACATCACTAATAAAGAGAATGTAATTATCTTTTTTTTTCGAACCGAGCATTTTATTTAAGAAATGCGTTCGGTTCAGGTTCGGGTTCACGGAGTATACAACATCAAATGTTCGGTTCATGATTCAGATTGGATTAAAAACGGAACCGAACCGGTTCAGCGAGGTTCAGAGCCGGTTTGCAGCCTTGGTTGTAAGATATCTCAATCATTAAAATAATTTACACTTTCTCGAGAATTTTAATATGTAATTGTCACTCTCGCTTTGCGCACCAATTAAAATAAGACTTAAATTTATGACAAAAAATTTGTTTTTTTTGCTATAGTGCCGAATGGCAACAAATAAAGATTACAGATTTGCACAGGGGCTGTTCTAGAAAGCAAAAACGAAACCGAACCCGAGACGCATTCGAATTGAACCACAAAAGTTAAATGCATTTTGATTTCACCCCCTGACGACAAAAAAGTAAGTAACCTTTTTTTTGGGCTGTTTTCTGATTGATTGGCATCAGAAATCCGCTTTTGGCATAACGCCAAATGCGATTTGATTGCTGTTGTCGTGTCCTCCTGTTGTTGTCCTCCCTGCACAATGACAATAACTATTAATATATGTTTTCAGCAATCCCGAATCCCAAACCTCGCAACTTTCATGCACAATTGCATCAGGAATGAAATTGCAACACAAAACGGTATAAAAAATAATATATTTTTTTTTTTTCATTTCTTCCTTTTTTGGGTGTTTTTGCAGTTTTTGTAATTTTGGGTTATCATTTGGCATTTGATACGTTTTTGACAGCTGTCGCTCGTTTAGATTTTCACCTTAATTAAGTGATATTAATCGTTTCATCTCAGCTCTGATTTTCAGCTGATTTCTCTACAATTTTTCAACGCCTTCAGAAAAAAGGGCGCAAAATAATTCAACCTACATTTATGAGAGTGAAAATGGAAGGAAAAATAGGTAGAGGCGTTGACCTTTCCACCGTTTTTCACTTTTAGTCGAAGGGAAAGAAGAGCAACAGGACATTAAAAGCTTTCACAATTTCACTTGCCTTGTCGTAGGACACGAGTTGAGTGGTTCAGTGGTTCACGCATAATTTTCATTTAGTACCCCTTTTTGGCCTGCTGTTGGACCTTTACCAATATTGTTAATGGAGTCGATTGTAATGGCCCATTTGGGCTTGAGGCAGAGTCTCCCTACTTTATCCCTTTATCCTGCCCAGAGCGAGGCCATATGTGAGCATATGAAGGTGTTCTTATGTTATCTATGCCCCACCAGGCCATCAAATTAATGGCAAGTGCGTTGCCAAAGAGACGAGGCTGAACCTTATTCTAGTGACCTTTCTCTTTCTTAACAATTGACTTTAAGGAACTTTGGCCTTAAGCCAGCTAGTTGACGTAGGTAAATATTGACTTTTCAACGAAGAAAAATGTAGAAGAATATTTTTATTTTTCGAAATATTAACTCAGAAGTCAGTTAAGTCTTTAACCGACCTATTAGAGATGAAAGACCTTTCTTTAAATATACATTTTTCTAATTAATTTTATTTTTCGAATTGCTTAAATAGTTATAATTCTGAGGTTGAGATAAATTCAGTTCAAAGTTTTATTAAAAATCAAATACGCCTTTTCTGAGACCATTAAGAGATGTAGGATTCTTTTCAAACCGTATTATTAATAATATTATTTCCGAGTTACTTAAAGTTCTTAAATAAACTATCAAATATTAAGCTAAGTAAGTAAGAGAAGTTTAATTTAAAGTAAGCTACACCTTCTCTTTCCAAGGGAAAAGAGTTCTGTCTTTAAAAGTAATGCTGAAGAACTTAACCCTTAAGTGCTCGACTGACCTTTCAATCAACAACATTTTCGCCGAGCTCTTGCAGACTAGCTCAACTTTTATAACTGCCCCTTTAGATATATCCTTTAAGACCTTAATTCTATGGGTATAGGACCTTCAGACATGTCCCGTCGTGTGCTCTAAATACACACCCGTAATTACGAGCTCATCATATCGTGTGCATAGTTACGCTTGATCGTTTTTAAATTGCGATCGGCGCACTTCCGCCCAAGGACGAAAAACTGAAACAGAAGGAAAAGGAAAAGAAAAAGGACCAGAAAAAGGTGGAGTAAAATAAGAACTCGAGCTGAAAAGTGGATTTAAAAGGGCGATGGCAATGTCGGCACTTCAAGAAGTTGACATAATTATGCCAGCAGCAGGACGAAAAACCCCGTCAACCTTTACTTGTCTAAGGAGTCATTGTCTCGAGTAATGGGGGTAGGGACAGGGACAACCCTTTGGACAGCTAGCACCCCTTTGTCCTCTAATGTCCTCAGGGTGCCATTAATGATGATACTGACGATATACTTATAGCATTCCATTGCGACAGTTGTTACACTAAGGAAATGGGCGTGGCATGCCACACAGAGATTTGCATAGTTGCCTCCAAGAAACTCAAGTACAGTTGGGCCATTAAAGTGGCTCAAAAATAATAGATGAAAGAGGAAAATCATTAGGTGCATTTTCCAATTGATTTCACGCACTAACCGCAAGCAAGAAACAATAAAAAAAGATTTTAACCGACACGTCGAATATTTGATACTCTTGAAGATGCCTCTTAATTATTTATACAGGTTTACGACATATTAAAAGAAGAAAATAATTCCAAAATGTACAACTAACAATGGTTTATTAAATTTATTTTAAATAATTTGAAAGCCAAAAACTTTTCATGCTAAATTTCAATTTTAAACCGATCAGTTTGCTTTGGCAGCTTTATAATATAATAGTCCGATTTTAAATAAATTTGGTCTGGATGCTTAAGATAATCCAATATATTTTATCTTATTAGATTGATAAACATATCGCTAAGTTACACTGGACCGATTTTAAACAAATCGTAAAAAGTTTACGTTAAACATATTCTATAAGTTTGATATTCTTAAAGCAAGATCGAGATTTTTCTAGACCGATTTTAAAACAGCTAAAAAAATACCAAATGCACAATCATTTTGTATTACAACTAAAGGTAAATTTTGACCGATCTCCGTATCTGTTATAGATACCTTGACTATATCCGCTGCAAGGGTATACAAAAAGACAGAAAAGACGGAAAACATTCGGCCAAAATCAATAAGCAGCAAAAGGCAACAAAAAGCAAAACAAAACACAAAGCAAGAAAATCAAACAAAACAAAACAAAAATCAAATAATATAAAAAACGTAGGGAATCGGCAACCGCAACACGAGACAAAACTCGCAACACGGCAGCCCAGAGATTGTCAATGCGGCAAAAGACCAGACCCAAAAGAGACCCTATCTCAGACAAGTCCAGACAGACAGACTGACAATTGTTTCATTGTGACCAGCTTGTCACGTTGTGAGGAGAGACGGGGATGTTGGCAAGGGGAATTTGGCAATTGCGTTTGTCGTGTCTCCTCCTGTCGCATTGTTGCAAAATTGATGAGGCGCAATAGATTCGGAATGTGCCTCGGGCTCAGCTGAGTTCTTCTCCCTTTCCCTCTCCCTTGCCAATTCCCTATCACATCCCTTGCAGTTCAGCTACTGGAAAAACTGTAGGAAAATTGACAGCACACACAAAGTGAAAATTGCTATTGGGCAGCATCTTTTTACGCCTGATTGCAGCTGAAAAGTGTTTGGACGGCCTCTTTAGTAACACATAAATAGATTCATGTCTGTGTGTGATTTGACAGACTGCCCACACGCACCAAAAATACAGGGTATGGTATACCCTATACGTAAAACCACTCTACAAACCTCAAAAAAAAATATTCTGCATGAATACAAAAATTCCAAATATTTAATGTTGTGTCCTGGAACAGAATACATTGTTATTTTAAAATTTTTCTAATACAAAATTCATTTAAACTTTTGTGTTTGATCTAAATAAAAATACTTTAAAAATAAAAATTTTTTTTTGATTAAAACAATTTTAAAAAAAAAGCTAATAGTCATTATCTAACTTTAAAAAATTAGAGGAAAAAGTTTAAAATTTTTAGTTGAAAACTTGTCTACACAACTCTTTTAATAATTTTTTAAATACAATTTTCTAGTAAATTATTTCGTCCTAATTAATCGCCCGTTCATTAAACTCTTGTTATAATCGTAATAAAAAGAATTTGGATTAATAATTGCAGGTTATAGCAAAATTATTATACTATTTTTATGAGTTTTGTTTAATTAAAAGATTTTTATAAAGACATTACTTTTAAACACAGTTAAGTACATTAAAATGAATCTTGAAATAGAAATCGTATATTTAATTCTTTCCAAAATTATTTGTAAGATTTATATTTCATTATTACTAATTTTGTCATTCAGATAAAATATTAAAATATGTATTTTATAATATTTTCTTTAAAATATAAGCATTATGATTCATTCTAATAATTAATAATTATAATTATTTTAATAAAATAAATCATGTATTTTATTTTGTAATTTTTCTTTTTAAAATTAAAAACATTAGGATGCTTGCTCACTCCACGCCTCGCAATGCAAACAAAACGAAATGTCGAAGGGAATGATTTACGAGTGGTTTACAGTCCATTGCACCACTATGGACATCACTGAGAGGTAACACAGTAAGCAGCACGCACACACACACTGGTCAACAGGATCTGGTAGCAGGATATGTTCTGAGTCCGATTTGCATAAATGCTCATTAAATCATCGTGTACTGGCCAAATGTCTGTTGGCTTGCTCAAAGTTAAAGTTGTTTTCATCCAGTTTTCAACATATTTTCTACCTGACCTAACCACTACCCTCTACCCTTCACCTCCCCCTTGTCCCACTCTTTAGATAGTTGTTACAACAACTGAAATTATTTGCATGCGGCCCCGACACATTTTGAATGTCAAGTTCAAAATGATTTACTGACTTTTTCTGTTGTTTTTTGCTCCCCGTCCAATGGGTAATTAATTGGCCAGCTCAAAGCTCGAGCTGAAGTTGAAACTGAAGCTGGAGTTGATCGAGAGAAGTGTGCCGAGAAGGGGAAAGAGAAGAGAGATAGACTGAGGTAAGGGATTGGCTATAAAAAAAAAAAAGCGAAACAAAATGTTGCAAACTCACGAGCTAGAAAACAAACGGGAATGAATGACAGGGAATGATAGACTAGGACATACTTTGTAATTAATTGATAAATATATTTAAAATAATATCAGAAATTTTTTAAGATAGTCGACAACAAATTATTTATAGCTCAAAATTAGCTTAATTAAGTAGAATTTAAATTATAAAAATTATAAATTATAAAAAAGTTGTTGACTTTGTATTTTAATAATCAAAAAATATCGTGTAATTAATTTAAGAAATTGTGACATTTATAGATCAGTCTCTATCTATTTTATCGAGAGCATGGAAAGAGAATGTAAATACATAGTTTATACGCATATAATCATGAAACTAAAATATTCCAGTCGAAAATGGCATACAAGCAGATACCCTGTAATAAGCCGCAACTGAAATATTGTAATGCAATTTGATCAGACCCAGCACAAATGTTTAAAGGGTATAGACAAAGTAATTGAATGTTTTCTACGCATACTCATATGCTGATTTTGGCCCTAATGAGCAGCCATTTGGCAGAGAAGAAAGAGAAGACAGTGGCGGAGCTCATTAATGGGCAAACACCCGGAATTCGATGATTGAATTGCATTTTATAAAGTCAAAAGGCAAAAAGTGTGGGGAGAAATAATGAAATATGAAATGAAATATGTCTAAGATGTTAAAATGTATTAACAAGAGAGTCATTGTAGTTACCCGTTTTATTGCGGCAATTGATTGTTAAGCCCCGTTATGGACAAACCTAATGAAGACCATACCTTAACCAGCTTCAACTTCAACTTCAGCTGTTTCAATTGTTCGCCCTCAGACAATGACAAAATGACAAGATATACAGCTTCAACGAGAGTCATTTCATTACATACAGTTACTCAAATAATTATTTTGACTAAGAAAAATTTGCACACTTTGTTTTTAAAAATGGCTGAACTAAATTCATCCCATTTTTTTTTTATAAAATTAAAAGCAAATAAATTTTAGCCAATAAATATTATTTTATTACACAAAAAAAATATTTTAAAAAAAATAATAAATCCACAAAAAACTGCGTTAACTTCAAAAATTATTAAATTTTACCATTTATAATTTAATTTGAATTTAAATTTGAAGCAGTGATAAGATTATTATAGATAGATTCTTTATAAAACAAAAAGATTTTTAAATAAATTATTTTAAAACCTTTAAAAATACAAGAAAAACTCCAAACAATTAAAAAATAAATAATACAGATTTTGCAGTTTTCTTAATAAAATGAAATAAATTTCAAATAAAAAAGTAAAATAAACTAAAACAAATTAGACATAAGCAATTGTAATGAAAAAAGGAGTTATATAAAAACTAAGAGCCAAGGAAAATTTATTCAATTTCTTGCAATATGAAATGTCTGAGTTTGTGTAATTTGTCATAAAAATTACTTGAGTAACTGTATGTCCATTGGGTCGAAGGTGCGGCATATCAATGACTAATAACCTTCCAGGGAGCGAGTTTACAAATGCAATTTTCTTATTGTTACAGAGAGAACGGAGTATGGTATTATATAGAATAGATAGGACATCTGTCAGTCAACTCATTCAACTCATTCAGACACTGTGACAGTCGCTGCACATGACTAATTATTGCATTGCATACAAGACCCTGACTTCGACTTCCACTTGGACTTGGACTCCTTTTGGCCAGAACTAATGATGCCTGACAAGGGGCTGGCTAAGAAACTTGGGCCAGGTAACAATACTGTACAGTGTACACCTAGCGTGAAATATTTGCCATCAAAATAGATCGTAAGACACAAACAAAGTAAATTAACTTTTATCGATACATTTATTTATTTGCAGCTTGAGTTCAATAACGGCGCAAATCTTGAGGGGCAAAGGGGACAGGGAAATATGTGGCATGTGACTCAGCAGCTGCATAAACAAATTGCAGTCAACATTCATAATTTCCTGTTTAAATTAAAAGTCGGCCAACTGAGAGATCGAGAGAGAGAAACCAACAGCTAGTCACATAAACCATTTCCTAGTGACAAAAAATTACAGCTCAACTCGGAAAAAGACTGTAAGACTGTAGACTGCAAGACTTGACTCTGAGACTGGCTTAAGACCAAACAAACCACGCACAAAATCACAAAATCACAAAATCTCAAAAATCTCAAAGGCAGGCAATTAAATGTCGCCTTCAAAAAAATCGCGGTCCACAGCAGGCGATCAACCCAACTACAAATACAACCAACTACCTATATATATATACCATATACACTATACTACTACACTAGACTATACAAAGATCTATGCAGTTTTCAGTGTGCGTTTATTGATTTTTATTATTAGCCTCAAAAAGCAGCGACAAAAATGTAAATCGATATCGATACCAAACGACCAAAAATTATGCATTTCGAAGCCAATTTGACGATTTGCCGATACGACTATTTACGACTAATACTCTAACTATCCAATGAGTACGACAACTTAATCAAACAGTTTGTGAAATGATAAGAATTTTGTATTAAATCAATGTTAGACAATATGATTGAAAGAAAAAGTCAAGTACATACTTGTCATATTTTATACAGAGATTCCATTAATTAACAATCCATCAATTATTATTATTATCCATTATAATTACTATTATCCATCCATAACACAGTGTATGGTTAAATTTAAATTCTCCGCAATTTACTCTAGTTTGTATCCCTATATTTGCTGAATTTCATAATTTGTTTTCTAATATAGTACGAGTTCATTAAAAATATTACAGAAATACAAATCGATTTATCTCCAAGAAGAAACTTTCCTAAAAAAACTTTTTCATATTTTCATACCATAATTGTTATTTGGATTTAATTTATTATTTTTATTTTAGTTCAGAAAAAAGTCTACACTGAGAAAAAAAAATATTGCTAAGTTTTTTACGAAAATTTTTAGTCTTTTTTTAATTTATACGCCATTAGTCTTTAAAATGCATCTATATACTAAATTATTAAAATAAGAGAACATCTTTATTACAAAATTGATCTTTAACTACTTTTCACTTTATGTTGTTATATTTTAAAAAAATGTTTTCAGAAAATATTCTTGACGTTTTTTTATACCTGCTAGATCTTTTTGCTCATCGATATTATGTATCTGAAAAAAAAATAAATAAAAAAGATTTAATTTAAGTTCATTATTGCTTAAAATTAGATTGCTGAGAACACTGAAAATGCTTTTCATTATTAAATAGTTTGTGATTGATGGAGTTGAGATAGTCATAGATTTACTATGTTATATTATTATTTTTTTTTTTATTTAATAGACTTGTTAATTGGATCAAATTTAATAAAAATTGTGCAGCGAGCTATAGAGTTTTAGTGACCAAATCGTTTTTTACCCAATTCTTCTTAATCTAAACTTTTGCAGTGTATTCAAATTTCGGTTTACTCTAGCATATATGCTACTTGCCATCTGGTTTATAACCAACTGAAGGCAAACTTATGCCGCCGACGCCAAAGGCGGACGGTCTACACTTCCCTCCTCTTTCCCACCTCGCCATCTCCCCACCTGATCTACCCCCTCTACCTGCTTGGCGACCCTCCCTCGAGCGTCTGTCAAGTAGCTCCCCGTTCATATATAATTATGGTTCGTTAACCTGTTTTTCTTTTTGGCCAAGTCAACGCCGATCAACGTCAACGTCAACGTCAACTACAAAACCGCCAACTGGAAACTGTCGGCTAACAAACTGAGGGAAACTGAAGCTGGAGGCCGCATATGAATGTCGTTTATCATAATCTTATCAACAATTCACATTCAATTATAAATCAATCAAAATTGCACCATTTTCATTTATTTTCATTGAGTTTTTATTTATTTATTTTTTTGTTGTTTTGCCGACACTGTGGCACGCTTTGAATTTTGACTATGAATTTGGATTCGAAATTGAGGTTTGTGTTCGCATTACGATTGAGATTTTGATTTAGATGTCGGTTTGATATATGGCAAACACTTGGAGCTCCCACGTTTAATTTTAATGAAGTCAGCGGTGTGAAGAATGTGGCATGTAAAATATGGAATTCTGTAATTAAATAGTATTAACACAAAAATTTGCTGATACTTTAAGTTGGCAATTTGTTCAAAAGAAAATTGTACATAAATAAATAAACAAATAAAACACTTCATTTTTAATTCATTAAAGCGTAATCGTCTTCAAATAAAACAAAATTAATGGTATTAAATCATAAAGAACAGTAATAATTTTTTATGTTATATATTCGACGTGTATGTTGGATTAAGCTTCATGGATTATAGTGACTTGTTTGTAATAAAACTGATAATCGTAAGTAAATTATTGCATTTGCTGTAAAGATTTTGGTATATAAACGGTTGCTTATTTCAGTTCTATTCAGTCGGTAATTCGGTTAATTAAAGTTGCAAATATGGTGTCTAAAATAATTTGCATTATTTTAATAATAAATGGATTAATAATGCTTTTTGATTCTAGTCAGATTGCAGAGTTCAACGAGACTAATAAAGGCATCAATTGGTACCATTTTTGGGGTCACTACTCTCTGAAAAAAGCCATAATGCTTATAAGGCCAAAAAGTAAATACTAAGTCTCTAATACATCAAAAGCTGTTCATGATCATGTTTTTTTTTATGATTTGTAAAATTCTTATAACTTTAAATAAAACCAAATCTTTTTATACATATATGTTTCTTCTTCTCTTTACATTTCTCTCTCTCTTAAATGGTCTCATAAGACTAGTGATACTCATTGCATTCTACAGTTGATTAAACATTTTATTTTGTGCTCAAAAAGGGTGATACCACGAACATAATATTTACTTTACTTCGAGATAGGCGCAATTCTGACATCTAAAGTACTTGATTTGTTTACAAAATACTTGATCTTTTATCTGGGTGTAGTGATCGCAAATAACTGTTGACCGTTTTTAGACCCCGTACTTAAAAAAAATACAGTGGTCTATTGGGTTTGTGTTAACGAATATGCGTAACAGTCAGAAGGAGGCGTGGCAGACCCTATAAAGTATATATATTCTGACTGGATCAACAGCCAAGTCGATATAGCAATGTCCGTTTGTCTGTCTGTCTGTCCGTCCGTCTGTATGAACACCTAGATCTCAGAGACTATAAGAGCTAGAGACACCAAACTTGGTATGAAGGTTCCTCTATATTGCAAGCAGATCAAGTTTGTTTCAAAATGCGGCAACGCCTCCTTTATCGCCCACAAATCGAAAAAAGAAATTTCATATCCAAATTATAAGAACAATTTAAAAGCTAGTGACACCAAATACTATATCATATAGAGCCCATAGAACAATCGGTCGAAAATCAAGTTTAAGTATGAAAAACTTTTTTGTTTGATGAGATATCGTAACTAATCTTATAGAATATGCATTAAACTTGGTTTTATATATCCTGTCCAAAGTTGGTTCGAATCGGATTACTATATCATATAGCTGTCATAAGGACCGATCGGGTGAAAATCAAGTCTTAGTCAGTGCTGCCATTAGTCAATAAAAAAAACAGGATAGACGGACTCCGAAAAAAGGACAAAAATAGGACAAATATTTTAAAAAGGGACAGAAAAACAGGACCAATTTCAACTCGTTCATAGTTTTTAAGTACACACGAATAATACCATGCATCAGTTTTTGTGTTGGTGTGTGTTAATCTATGTTGAAAAATAAAATCAAAGAGTAAGAACCTGAAAAAAAGAAAATATATGATTTAAGTGTTTTTCGATACTTTTAAAAAACTTGTAAATAGCTATGAAAAAATTGACAACGGAGATTTGTAATAGGCGTTACTGCAATTGTTAACATCGCGACCAGCCCTATAAATCACGATTCCAGAAATTTGGTCTAATTTTTTTTTATTCGTTTAGGAGAAAATCAAATTAACTTTAACATGGATGCCACTCAGCTATTTTTTTTTTATATAAATAAATATTTTAGGCGAATATTTAAAAGTATAAACAGAAATTATAAAAAGACAGATTTCCGGATAGGGGATGTTTCAGAAAAATTCATTGAAATTCATTTTAAAAAGGGACAAGCCTGTCAGGAAAAAGGGTGATATGGCAGCACTGCTGTTGAGCGCTTTACGTTGAGCTGTCCGTGAGACGCTCTCTTACCGAACATCGCACAATGAGAGATACGAGTGACGCTCGCACAAAAAGACTTTAAAAGTCCGATTGACTGAAAAAGTCAACGCAAACGGTCCTTTAAATAATTTGTCTTCTTTTCGATGCACAAAGGAACGTTGTGTAACATTGTGACATTCGACTTTCACGTTAAATCTTCATGAAATTTTAAACATAAATTTTCCATACTTCTAACTAATTTTTTTGATTAAAAAATGAATAGTTTTTTTTTTTATTACATTCACGTCCCATTTTGTAATAAATTAGATCACTCTTCACAAGCGAAATTCACAAAGCCAAGTGACGCGTAGAACCCACGAAACTTCACATACACACATACTTGCGCAAAAGACATTTTGAATCGTCGTCGAACAATGCAATCGGTTGCTCAAAGTCTGAGTGAAGACACTACTCGGTCAACAGTTATTTGCGAGCTATAATACTGATAATCGTAAGTGGTTAATTGATAAGAAATTATTGCATTTTGCTGCAAAAGTATAAAAACGGTAGCTCATTTCAGTCCCATTCAGTCGGTATCCAGTTCATTACAATTGCAAAAATGGTGTCGAAAATAATTTGCATTATTTTAATAATAAATGCATTAATAATGCTTTCTGATTCTAGTCAGATTGCAGAGTTAAACGAAACTAATGAATTTAATTCAAACAATTCGCAGCTTACCGAATTGGAGTAAGTTTCCTAAGTTTGAAATCTATTTACTTTAAATCTAAACTTAAGTTTTTCTTTTTAGAGCGGAGGTAGATAGACAGGAAAAGTCAAACAATGATATAATCAAGTTAGCAGATTTACCTGTTTTAAGATCTTATGGACGCAACTGTGCTGAAGCAACCGCCAATTAAAAAAGTGGAATCTACGAGATACTTATTCCAAGCTACAGTAGCGACTCCTTTAGAGTTTCTTGCGATGTGAACACTCGAGGAGGAGGTTGGACGATTATTCTGCAACGTTTGGATGAAGTGAGAATTTTAAACGAAACTGGAACACATACAAAATGGGATTCGGGAATTTAGATGGAGAATTCTTCCTGGGCTTGGACAAAATTCACGCACTTACAGCAGATTACAGTCAAGAGTTGCTTGTGATTCTCGAGGATTTCAAGGGAATTGAAGCATTTGAGACTTATGACAGATTTGGAATCTCAGACGAGGACGAACAATATGCCCTAAATACATTGGGAAAAGCCAGTGGATCTGCTGGCGATTCCCTTGAATATCAGTATACCATGAAATTTTCCACATTTGATCGGAAAAATGATATTTCTAGCTTAAACTGCGCTAAGGTTTACACTGGCGGCTGGTGGTACAATTCTTGTCACTGGAGGTATGATAAAATGCTAATTGTTTTTTAATAGCTTCGTACATTAACTTGAATTCTTACAGCCACTTGACTGGAACTTATAATGACACCGGCAATGGAAAGGGCGTCAATTGGCTCCAATTTCGTGGTCACGATTACTCTCTAAAAAGAGCCATAATGCTGATAAGACCAAGGAGTAAATAAATATTAGTACTAATATCAAGAGCTGTTCTATCAGCTCAATAAAATATTTGGTGAGGTTTATTAATTTTTATTCAAATATTTGTATATTAGTGGACAATTTCAATAAAATCAATTGACATTCTCTCCTATGTGTTTATTTCTCTTTCTTTCATCTTTATTGACACATTGATCAATATGCTATTCTAATTGAAAATCGGCTCAGTTTTAACAAAGTTGTGAGTGCTTGAAGTTGATTCTTCTGGATTCAGCGACATAACATGATACATTTCTCTCACTCTCTCTCTTAAATAGTCTCTTTAGACTAGTGTACTTCAAATTCACAAAGGAAGTGCACTACCAAGGTTTTCTATATTCTAACTATACACATTGCATTCTACAGTTGATTGAACATTTTTTTTTATCTCTTGAAATTCGCAATTTGCAATTTTGGATAAAAACAACCCCCCGTCGTTGTTCATATCGAACCCTCGTCGATGATCCTAGTTTAACCAGGGACACGCACTCGCTCTGATTGCAATCAAGTAGCCCTCAGTCTCTATCTATTATCTGACAAATCTCAACCAAAACTTAATGGTTCATTAATTTACATTATTTGGAAATTGAAATGGGAAATGTGAAATGGAAATAGAAATGGAAATGGAAAAGAAAATACTCGAGTGGTTGACCAAAAATTTGCAATTAGAAAATTCCCGCAAAATGCTGGACACATTTAGAACGAATATCTACAATTGCAAATGTTAGTGGCATATGAATAATGCAATTTTGAGAGGCATTCAAATGGTATTCAGCATTTTCTTTTGTTAAGTAAAAGAGAAAATTTAATGCAGTAACATTTTTTTTGTTAAATATCTATATTTTTCAACTTTTTTTGCCAATTATTTTATATTATAATATTATAGACTTTTCTATTGTTATTGTTTTCAAACAAAACTGAAACTTACAACTTTTTAAAGCCCACGCGTATTATTCACATTGTAATTTGTTCCGTTATGTGCTCTATCTTTAGCTTGAAAAAAGTTCACTTGAGTTCATTTGGCACAGCCTTGAGCTGAATTCCTATTTGTTGTTTTTGTTTTAGTATGGGAGCTACCTACATATGCGATTACATAACCAAAGGACCGTTCCCATCTTCAGCTCTAGACTTTAAAGCCACCCACGTTTAGCACTCACACTCAAAGTACTCATAGTTATTCAAATAACATGGAGAAGGCGACACTCTGAGTTCAACAAATTAGCGTCGCCTGTTTTTGGCTCTACTAAAGCTAACAAAAATATTTGTTGTTGCTAATTAATTAGAAGGTGTGCTCAGGTGTGCCCAGGCATTTATCAGTAATCGCTCGAGGCGATGACAAAGTCACCACGTTCTTTTCAGTTCCATCTTTATAGCAAGTCAAGGCCTAAATGCCAAGTTCGAGATGAGGCAGCGGCATTAAAAATCTAAGCAACAAGCCTTAGGGCTTGTCATTCATAGGTTGTATACCCTGTAACTACACAAATTTACGAAGTTGGGTATCTTGAACGAACAGAAAGAGGATGGAAATAAAACTTTAAAATATAGAAACAAAACAACAAGTTTATTTCCCTATTTTAGAGTACGATAATTTTAAAATAAAAGAAAAATATATTAAAAATTTCTTTAAGAATTTTAAGAGGACTTTTATTTTATAAAACTTCTATAATTAATAATAAATAATTAATAAATTAAATTTTAGTCTTTAAATTTACTTTCAACTAATTTTTCAGCTTTCATAAGAGTGAATAAAGTCGTGTTTGAATAAAAAACATTAATTCTATGAACTAATAATAATAAATCGTTCAAACTTAATTCAACTTTGCGACTTAGAATATTTGATTTTAATTTTCTGTCGTTTGACGACTTTATTTATTTAAATTTAGTTTTAAAGTCTTCTTGAAAATGTTAACTAATATTCAGACAATAGACAAATCGAAATAGCCAAAAGTTATACCCATTTGGAATTGGCTAGAGTTCGCATTAAATTTTTTTTCAAATCTAAAACTTTGTTCCGAGCTCTAAGAAACTTTTTCAAATGAGTTCCTACTAAAAATCTTCAACTACAATTTTGATCTTTGTTATTATTGGTTTTTAGCGTATCCTTTAAACATTATGAATATTTCATAACAATTCAAGCAATGATTTTAAATATTAAGATATCTAATAGTCCGATATTATACATGTTTCTTAGGTTTTTTTCAGGGGTGTGTTGTCATTGGGCGTGAATAGACTCATAAAAAATGAATATGTATATATAAGAATAGCACAAATGAAAAACTTATTTTCATTTTGCATAAAAAATGCATTTGTGAAGAGGCAGCCCGAGGCAGGCGACATGAGGGGTCGTCATAGGGGGTCAACCTAGGGTAACAACAGCAACAACAATGCAGCCCAAAATTTAATAGAACAGAAAAAATCAAATCAAATTCTTTTTTTTTTATAGCTCTCGAGTTGAGCTTGATGTACAATATTTTTCCACATTTTTTATGAGATTTGTGACAGCAAAATTTTATGCATTTTCCGACTAATTTACTGCTGTTCCTAATGATTTTGAAAGCAGAAGTAAAAAGGAATGAAACTGAAGCAGCTGCAAGTCTAACTAATTGCGTTTAATTAGAGCAAGTTGTAAAACTGAAGAGACAACGCATAAAATCGTTAAATCGCATTCATTTGTGTCACAACAACGAGGAAAGGAGTAAGAAATAAAAAGGGATTTTTCAAATGTACACACAGAGAAAAATTATCTGAAATTGTAATATTTATGATTTAGATTTAAATATGGATATAGTATTATAAACGTGTGAGCACTTAAAAAAAATAAAATGTTTAATAAATGATTAAATAAATATATATTCAACTAAAATATACTTTATATTATGTTTAAATTTAAGTTGGGACTCGAGTCCAGGCTTTTGAATTGAAAAAGTTCTAGTCCTATTTACTGTCTAGCCAAAATTTAAAAAAAAAATTTTCTACCAATTATTTTTTTTTATACTACGTGCTACTTAAAGCATATTCAGTGCAATTTCAAGAATTTACAGAACAGGTAAGTAACAGATTTTTTTTAACATGGCAGGGTTCGAACCCAGTTATTATTCAAACTGTAGTTCTAGTTATGGGATAGGTCGGCGACTTTAAAAGCTGAGTCACCAATTTTAAAATGTGAAAGCATAAAATAAAATATGAAATATATTTAACTTAAAGTTTTTCACGAAATATTAAAATGTACTACTTTACATATGTATATTCATAATTGCTATAAGTATTTAAGTATTTTTAAGTATAACGTATCTTAACTAGTATTTAAGTATTTCTTAGTTCAATTAAAATGTACTTTATTTTTTTTTTAAACTCTTTCTATTTTAATCCACCATGAAAAATCAAACAGAGTTGTATTTATGTATACTATGCGTTTTTTTCTCTGTGTGTAATTTTTTGGGTCGTTCGGTCAACGACTTTTATGTGCACGCATTTTTACGAGCAATTATGCAACATGGGCACGAGAGCTCAAACTCAAACTCAAGCTGAAACGGAATCGGAATCGGGATCGGAAGGAAGTCTCTCTTGGCCAGCTGCCACACAGGAGGCGTAACCCTGACACGCTTCGACAACAACAACAAGGACAACAACGAGGAAAACAACAACCAGGACAACATTTGAATCGAAGCGTTGCAAATGTTGCTGATGGATTACAACGCCTCTTTTCACTGTCTGTTTGTCTCCTTTGGTATCTCTCTGACAGGACACCCCTTTTTTTTTTGTTTTTGTCGGTTGCCTTAGTTTTGATTTGTGACAAATTGTTGTAGTTGACATGCGTGGCAGAGTTGGCAACTCTGCTGCCGTGACGCGGCAACTCTGCGACTGAGCGCCTTGCACTTGAAAATGTCGCAACACATTCGTCATTCCATTTGAAAATCGACAGACAGACAGTTTTAGAGGCGTGTGCCGCGATATGTCAAACGTCATTAGAGTTAACTCACTCTCTCTCTCTCTCTCCCTCTCTCTCTTTATCTCTAGAGACAAGCGGACGTGCATGACATACAACAGATTTAGCGTTACGCTTCCCCAACTCCACGACCTTCCCCTACACTCACTACACTCACTACACTCAGAGAAAAATGCTCTGAAATTTAAATACTTACACTAATATTTTGTCACTTTTGCACTTTAATCACTTTAAATTAAATATTAGAATAGACAATTTAAATAAATTGCATATTAATTTGTAATTATATTTAAAAACTTGAACCAAGTTTTATATATTTCAATAGTAGATTTTACAATGTTCGATTTTTATATGTCATCACATAAATGCTTATAATTTGTGAAAAGTGCTGACTGAAAATTTTTAAATTAAATATAATAAGCTTAAAATCATTGAGAATTCTAAATTCAATAATTAAAATATTAGACATAAATAAATTTACGTAGTGAGAATTCTATTTTAAATATAACAAGCTTGAACTCATCGAGAATTCTAAATTAAATATTTAAAATATTAGATATAAATAATATGACTGATTAAGAATTTAAAATTGTATATAACACGATAAAATTCATTAATAATCTCATTAATATCTTAAATATAATAGAACAATAAAATTTACAAATGCTAAAAAAAAAAAAAGAAATCTTTGATAATAACTGTAAACATATTAAAATAAGATATAAGACAAAAATAAACTACAAAAATTCTTTGAGTTGAATTGAAACAAAATATTTTTAGCAAAAATAATACATACTTAATTTAAAAAAATTTAAATAACAATGAGAATATTTAAAACAATTATGAATATACGTAAAAATTAATTTGACATAATTAATTTTATTTTTTTATCACATTGACTGTTCATATTTATTTGACATTTAAGTATTTTATATATAAATTAAATATTATATTTAATTATATTATGGTAAAAACAAAATTTTTTTTTTTACTGATTTTTTTCTCTGAGTGTATCTGATCGAGACGAGCCTAACCCAAATGCATAGCTTTAACCTGCCTCAAAGACACTCTCAAATAAAAGGGAAAGCGGCAGTTGCGCTTCAACAGCAATTGACTCGCCCTCGCCAATGGCTAGAGACTTGAAACATCATTGAAACATCAGAGGTAGAGCTATAGCTATATATATATATAAGCATATCTAGTAAGTCTCGCTAGACAATGCGCTATAAATGCTACTCAATGTGATAAAGCACTTGGCATGCCCATAAAACAAACTGGGGAATACCAAACAGACACAACTCTTAACTGAATATAATCATAATCACAATCATAATGATCATAATCTTCAGCATCATTGACTGCTACCGCAAGTCGGTCAAAAACGTTGCCATTTACATGTAGGCATATTGACATATTGACTCGTTAATCATAATTCCAACTAAAACAATGCTAATTTCGTTACAAAAGACTTTAAATTACTACGATTAAAAAGAATATATACCATTTATATATATTTTTTATTCAAATATTTCAGATTAGTGATGCCATAATAAGACTATATTAAATTCGTATATTGATAGTTTAATGAACAATATTTGACATTGAAATTTTACGATTCCAAAGTGATAATAAAAGATGACCATACTGATAAATGGAATATTAACTCGATTCATAGGCAACTTTTTAAGAGAGTGAGAAATATTAGAAATCATTTCTGACGTATTTAACTAAAATTAACCCCAAAGGCGAAATTTTAGTGGAAAACTGTTAAATAAAATATTTTATTCTTCAATAAATCAATTTCAAAAATTTTTTTAAAGATTGCTGACTCAAGTCAAACCCCTTTAGATGGAAAATTTATTAGAAAATTGTGTCATGATTTTGGTATGTATTAAATTTGTTAAGTTCAAATATTTGCTTATAATTTAATCCAATTCTAACAGATTTTAAAGAATTTTAGCCCCCCAAAGTGGAAAATTTACTAAACAATTTGAGAATTTGTTAATCAAGGTTATCTGTTGTTTTTTTTCTACCCACGTCATGAATTTGTTATAAATGAGTTAGAAGGGAGTTTAAACTTCCTTTAAAATATGTAATTTTAAAATTTCAAATTTTAATTAATTTACCATATTTCTACCCAAGATTGTCTGTATGTCTTTTATCCGCAATTTACTTTTATATCTAGTCCTTTAAAAAGTATCTTTTTGATTCAATTTCTACCTCAACTCGCATGCAATACACACACTTTCAATTATAGCCGTCTTTCATTTCTTCCTGTTCCCCTCCCCATGTCATGTCATATTGGTACGAGTTGTGTAAACGCCCAAAAGTAAAACAAATATAATTTCGCAAAATAAATATGAAATTATGATTGCCCATCAGGCTCATCCTATAGCGACCTTTCTCATCCCCAATTCCGTAATTTCCTCACGCTGTTGAAAAGTGAAACATTTTCAATAAGGCAAATAAATCAATCAGAAAAAATTAACTACGGTCTGCTTGCACAGTTTTACAAAAAGTATTCGACTAAACCCTTTTCCCGCCATAAAAATGTCAGCAAAAAAAAAGGCAGAAAAAAAGGGGTAAAAAAATGATAAAATATAAAAACCCAGTTTCGGTTGAAAGTATCAAAAAACTAATTAAAGACGCACTGTGAAGAGTATTGAGTGAAATAAAAGTGAAAGTTCAATGGGATGCCAGGAAAATGAAGCAATTTCAATGAGTGTCAAGCGATTGAAGCGTGGAAAAATATAACGAAAACTGCATTCATTGATTGACCCACAAAGGGAGAGAGAAAGACTCCCTGATTCCATTGCAGGGTTAACCCCCAGACAGACAGCTGGCCAAATTGTTGCGGTAACTCTGGCGGCAAACTAAAGCGATTACGATAACAATGCCAATGCTGATGCCGCCGATGACGATGGCGATTACATTCGATTTGTGGAAATGAAACAATTTTGCATGGACTGGGCAAAAGCCACAAAAATTCGAATCCTGTCCGCCTGCACACGCCCCGATTCACAACAAAACAAAGGGCCTGCAATTAAAGTGAGGGAGGCAGAGGAAAAGTGAGGGAGGGAGTGCTTATGTGAGGGTGGGAGCGACCTACGTTGATTACAGTCCTATTGTGTGTGATGGCTTCTCATTTTAATCCTGTGCATTGTTTGCTCTGATTTAGTTGTTTGTACTCCGGTATATGTATTCATTTATTCATTTGAGTGCATTTATGAATCAATGTCCGAAACTGCAACTGCCTTTTGAGCTGTCAACTCGCCCCCGAATTTGCCATCGACAATCGTTGGCCAAGTGCTCGAGTGCGTAATTTAAGCCCAAATTGACCCAAAAACCATGTAAGACTAATCTAAGAGAGTATGCTCAACAGCGAGTTACCCTGCAGTCACAATAAAATGCTGTCAGGTTCATAGCTGACTCGTAATAAATAAAAAAAATAAATCAAAAAGGTATCTAAAATCATAAAAAAAGACTTAAAAATCATTTTTATTTAAATAATAAAATAATAATAATACAATTAACAATTATACAATTAATTTATATTCTTCTATTTTAAAAAACTTAGTTTTAGGTGGATCTTTACAGGCCAGTTTAGGTTTTAACTTCCTATTCTGTATTATTTCATAAAATGGTTTAATCTTTTAGGTTAAGTATTCAAAAATAATCTTTTTTTCGCTTTATCAGACTTAAATAAAGCAACTTAATGTGAAATCAAAAACCAAACTGTTTCCGAAATAAAGTTAGAGTAGTTTAAGGATTTTCACTTTCAGGTGAAAATTCAAATTGAAGAAACGAAACAATTTTTTACTTAAAATCAACCCAATTTTAGGACTGTATAATTGATTTCAATTCACATATTCCATTTTTATTAAAACTAACTAAAACTCGATGCTTAAATGCATTCTCTGGATTCTGATTAAATACCATTGAAGAGATCTTTGTTGTTACTGTAATAATATTTTAGATATAGCTTCAGTTTTTAAAAGAATCAAGCACATATGTTAATTTAGCCTATTTAGCAAATACCTATTTCTTAAATACCCAATTGAACATATCTAAAGAAAGAAGGGTATATATATAGAGGCATGTGAACAGAATAGCGTTGTAGACAAGACCCGACCCAGGCCCAAGACAAACCATAATCGAAACCAATACCGAAAGCAACTAAGTAAGCCAAAGCAATCCATTTCAAGACTGAGACTGCAACAGAGAAAAAGACTGAGACTGAGACTGAGACAGAGACAAGTCGTAAGTCGTAAGCTGTGCACTTTATCTATGGAAGTTTGCTTGGCAAGTTGCATAAATAATCCGTGCAGCACTTCAAATTGATAAAGACAATTTACAATTTAGCATATATGTACAATATTGACTGCCCCCGTCTATCTGCCAGACAGCAAACTAAAAAAAAAACACACAAGCCAACAACAGGCATCAATAACAACGATTAGAAGGAGAAGAGTGAGGGAGAGGGAGTGCAAGAAGTGAGAGGGAAAGAGGGGCAGCAGAGGAGTCTTCCCTCGACAACGGCAACCCAAACAAATCAAATTGGAGTCATTTACCCGTCGACACTCGCAGCAGATTTCGATTCAAATTCAACATGCAAGATTGTGGAATGAGGCATGTGGCACACAGGGCAAGGCGCCTCATGTGGCAGTGTGGCATCTGGCCTCGCCCAAGCAATGAAATCATAAGAAAGATGAACCCAATTCGATATGCTAAGCCTCAAATACCCTCACATAATTAAAAACTTGTAAAACTATAAACATTTTGAAGCACAATGAAATTAGGTGCCAAATAATGATAAAATTGACATGTCGCAGGAAAATCGGTTAAGATTTGACAAAGTTATGGCAGGAAAATTAGAATGATGCATGGAAAATCAAAGTAGTAGAGGGAAATAATGAAATTATTTGTATTCCGCTAGGAAATCGGTTTAGATTTGACAAAGTTATGTCCCTTTGAAGTTTTTGAAAATTGTTCGAGGGATAGCTGTCGAGTATCAAGGTATAAATAAAATGGACAGTGATGGAAAAAAATTAAGTTTTCCAATTTTGATGCAGAATCAAAATAGAGGCGAAATAATGAAATTATTTATATTCCGCAAGGAAATCGGTTAAGATTTGAAAAAGTTATGTTCGTCTAAAGTTTCTGAAAATGTGTCAAAACATAGGTGTCAAGTATCAAGGTATAAAAAAAATGGACAGTGATGCAAAAAAAATTAAGTTTTCCAATTTTGATGCAGAATCAAAATAGAGGCGAAATAATGAAATTATTTATATTCCGCAAGGAAATCGGTTAAGATTTGACAAAGTTATGTCCGTTAAAAGTTTTTGAAAAATTGTCACTATGCTTCTTTCTGCTCTGCTCAGCGCTCTTTTCTCTCTATTTCTTCTAATCGTCAGCTTAGCCATATACTATAATTTCCTCAAAACATGTTGCATAGAACATTTTTCACTCTATTTTACCAATCTTTTCAATATATAAAACCTTAAGTTAGTGAATATTCCCATTTTGAAGTATACTTTTCCCAAGCATAAGAACTCACAGTTTGATTATGATGCATGCAAAATGTTTGAATTGTTCAAATTTGCACTTTGCGAATGTGAATCGACCCACATATGATGCTGATGTTGATTTTGATTGAGTCGATGGAGGTGTTTGGGGAGCTAAAAGATGGAACTGTAGCTGGAGCTGCTCAAGTGGAAATTACTTGGCTCAGTCAACGGTCGCTGACTCCGTTCGTCTTGCATTGGCATGGCAATCAATCAATTCAAGTGCCAGGCCTTCAATTTCACATTTCGCACAAATTATGAAATTCTGTGAGGCGGACATCCTGGCTGAGTTGTTGTTGGCAAGACATCCATCCAGCTATTGCCAATTATGTCATGCTGTCGTGTTTGTAATCAAAACTGGTTACCTTGACATTGCTCCACCATTACACAGACTGTCTGATTGACTCACTCACTGACTGACTGACTCACTGACTGACTTACTGACTGACTAAAACGGTTGGTTGACTAAAGCAAGAGTTGAATCGCTTTTTAACTTGTCTTGTATGTGTTGCTTAAATTGGGTCAGTGGGTCCCCCATCTAATGGTCATATAAATTGGATTAACACATTGCTGAATGCACTGGGACGCCACCTAGCGGCGAAAACAACTAGCAATTTGCTGTAATTAAATCGTGCCTTGCACTTAAATGGCACTTTTAATGGTGTAATATCATTTGTGAGCGCACAGTGCGCTTTTCATTTCTATTTATGTCTCTTTGGCAATTTCTCTGTTTTAAAATTTTTTTAATTGCAACTGCAACACGATTCAACTATGCAACACTTGCAACAAACTGAACTCAATCCGTTGAGTTTTCGAGTAGTGACAACTGCTTGATAAAGTGCATTCAAGTCAACGCCTTTATCAATTTTGTGTGTTGCCCACCAAAATGTCAAATACTCTCATGATTAATGCGTTTAGAATTCTAATTTTTATTTCTGAATTATTTTTGGTTGCATTGGGAGGGTCGACAACGATTTTGAGTTTGAGTTCGAGAAGTTAACATATTCAATTTTCTACTTAATCAAAATGCATTCAAAATATGAAAGGGAGCAACATATCTATCTGTCTGTCTGTCTGTTTGTCGGCTCTGTTAAGTTTATTTTAAGTTCAAATAAACTAATTTATCATGCCATTAGATAGTGTATGTCAGCCTTGAAGTCACTCTCTGAACATATAAATAAATAATTGGACTAAAGGGGTCGCCCAACTAAGGCCTTGACTTACGGCTTTACTTTGCTTTAGAATTGATTAGAGCCTACAAACTAAAGTGCGTATAGCCGCCAGGTAAATGGGAAGTCTAAAAGGCCATTTAACAGAACTTTCAGTATAATTAAAGTAGATTATAGACCAAATGTACTATTTTTAAAATTAATTAATATTTTGATCTTGGCAATGGTAGAACTGAAAGTTTTTTTATGGTAGTTTTTAATAAGTAAAATTAATAAATAAATCATAATTAAGCTTTTGATTCAATAAATCCTTTTCAAATTTAAGCAGCTTTTTGTAACAGATAAAAGAACTTTCGCTACAGTTCCTGACAACTTTAATGTGCTTAAAAGCTATTCTAGCAACTTGCGGTCAAAATTTAATAGACATATTAAGTATAGTTAGTAGAACTTTCACTAAACTTTATATCAAATTTAATGTGATTGTAAACTTTCATATTTAGTTTAAATATCTTATATTGCCGCTTTCATGTGCTTTTAAAATAAATGAAATAATTGTAAAGTTCCCTTTTTTAAATTATACTACAATTGAATTAAATGAATACAGGTTTAATCATTTTTTAAAACTTGTGAAAAATAAGACATCAGCTAGAAAACAACTATTGCTTGTATTTTTCAGTTTATCTCACAGATCAAATCAAGCTTCTAGGTACTTTCAAAGCTCTCTTCATATTTATGCAAATTTCAATTGGAGTCTCATCAGCTCTGTACTCTTACTATAAATGGTAAAAGCTGGGCTAATTGGATTGTTGTCGAAATAAAATAAGCTAACATCATCGGGACTATAAACAAAATGAAATTTCCCACTCATCTAAACACTTGACATTTCGGCATTAGCATTAACATAAATCATATTGACTGTGGCAATTTAAGAGGCAGCGTTAAGACTAAATCCAAACACGACAAATGCCGATGATCAGATGACGACGATGATGATGATGACGTTGATGATGTTAATGATGTTAATGCTGTTGGCTGTTGCTTTTGATGATGATGATGACGGCATTTCCATCTGCTTCAAAGTTATTCATATTACTTGGCATATTTGTTGTTGTTTTTGTTGTTGTTGCTGATACTCCCATGCCAAAAGGTCAGTTGCAAAAAAAAATAAAAATAAAGAAAGAAAACAGGCCACAAAGGAAGCAAACTCTCGGTCTCTCGGTCTCTGAGCCAACTCGACATCAACAATAAACATAATAATAAGTACGAGCCTTAGAGACGTTACACAGTGGGAAAAAAGGATACATAAGCTCATATAAAACTGAATTGAATTAAATTTATTACTAATACTTGTAGAACCGTATGGTAATTTTTTCTACTATCATTTACTGAAATTTAAATAATTTACTTTTAAATATTTAATTGGTTTTTTTTTTGTCATTTTAGTTTTTATTTTAACCCATTTTTCATACTTTTGTTTTAATTTTTGTCAACTTTTTTTAGATGACACTAAAGAAAAACTAAATAATTAATTCGCAATGTTCTGAATGTAGATTAGTATATGCTCTGTCGAAACAAGAATAAAGAACTCCCATAACAAAAATTTTGAAAATTACATGTTTTTTTTTTAATTTTTTAACAAATTTTTTAAAGTTACAATTAATATAAATATAAAGAAAACAACTTTATTGAAAGCCACACTAAACATTGTAACTTGAGAAAAAACAGACTGACTGGTTACTTTTAAATATATTTGTAATTGTTAGCTAATCTAGTAATTTTTCCCACTGTACTGTAGACGAGGTGGACGAGAAACTGAAAAGGAAACCGGTTGCTCCTTGCGAGGTGACTTCCTGGCGTTCGTTATTGACTTTTGAGTCGCCCCTCAGCAGCTCATGTTTCAAATTTTCGCATTTCAATTCAATTCAAGACATTTGAAAGGCAACACTGGCAAATGGAAACTGGCAACTGGCAAAAGGCAGCGGACCCTTGGGCAGCGTCTTCTCGAAAATCAAAGTCAACACAATACGGCGAATTATGGTATTTCCTTCGTGACCTTTGACTCCCTGCCTTCCTGTCCTTCTTCACTCTACACCTTTTGTAGGAGCACAAGTTATGCAATTACGCGCCGCATTCACATTCTCAATCGTTGCGAATTTGTAGGCAATTAGGAGGATGTCGTTTCGCAGCAAAGCAGCGGCATCTAGGGAACACCTTCTTAACTAGAGATGGGCACGTGATACTCACGATATTTTAACTAAATTTAAGATAATTAAATTCTGGTGACGAAATCGAAGTTAGTATTTATATTTGAAATAAATATTCTTAGTGACAAGAAAACTGGAAGCTTTTTCGTAGTATGCGGAAAGGGAAAATATTTTAAATACATATAAAACTCTTTGATCTGACTGACTGACCATCGAGCAGCCCAAGCCATAAGTCGTACAAGTCTGAAATTTTGACACAACATAAATAAG
This sequence comes from Drosophila innubila, assembly GCF_004354385.1. Taxonomy (NCBI): domain Eukaryota; kingdom Metazoa; phylum Arthropoda; class Insecta; order Diptera; family Drosophilidae; genus Drosophila; species Drosophila innubila. Next base: position 2,490,548 of record NW_022995372.1, on the reverse strand, counting down.
ACAAAATCAAAGTGCGTTAATTTTAATTTTTTTTGCTACATATAATAATGAAACTTTTTACTTTTACCTAACCTTAACATTGGGACCATTAATTTAATAAAGAAAATGTTGGGTCTTTAATATGCTTCTGTCACAAGACTTTTACCTCAAATGGGGATTTGCTATTTGATATAAATCGACAGATGTTTTCACTTTGGATGAAAAATGAGAGAAAATTTATTCTGTGCATATCGGAAAATGTAATTGACATGTTTTTGATCAACTTTTAAAAGATTTTTAGTGTTTTATATATAGAAAAAATTATAATTTTCTAAATCAAATAATTCTATTTTGCGTTTGTAATTAGCTATCGTGACTCGTCTCCACATCGTGACACGACACGCATTCAACTCTCTTGCTGAGTCAGCAAAATGAGCCGATAAAGTTGCTTTCGAAGGCGTCGCACTCATAAGTGCGTGATAAGCATTTTGATTTATGCTAACGGGGAAGTCTCACACACACACAACATACAACACACAACAAAACACAACTACACACACGCAACTGGGAAAGATAAATAGATACACATTTGTATTTGTGTTACAAGCAAAATCCTTAATTGAACGTTGCAAGCAAACTAATTTTATGGCATATTAGCAGACCATTAATTATCACAGCGTTATAAATTTTAATGTCGATTAATTGCTGCCAAAACACAGGCAACAACTACAACTACAACTACAACAGCAACAACAACAACAACAAATGGCAAACATAACATGAAAGTCGTGTCTGATGTTGCAGTTGCTCCATGGCTTCAATCCGAGAAAGAAACCAACGAACCAAAGCAAAAGCAAATGTCTCAAAGGCAGAGGCAATGGCCAAAAAGACTTCCTGTTGTGCGTGGGCCGACTTCATCAGCCATGTTGCAGATGCTGTTGCCACTATTGGCAAAAGATCTACTTTTTACAGCATGCAATTTAAGTAAAATGCGTCTTACCAACTTCGCAAAATTCACCAAATTTGTATTTTCGAGTTACATGACCATTTTGGTTTTCAAATTTTGGTTTTCCTAGTATGAATATAAAGTTAATATATAAGTTGTTAATTCATTCACAGATACGATTTAAAAAAAAATCAAAGTAATTTTAAAATACTAAACAATAAAAACGACTTTTTGCCCATAGTACATGACGTTGACTGTGAAACAGATTTGGCTAACGGCAGCGTCATCAAATTCGTCGCACGCGTCATAAAAACCAAAAATTTACAAACTAAAAATAGAAGAAATAATAAAAATCAATTCAAAACCAAGCGAAAAGTGATAAGAGGCTAAACTGAAGCTTGAATTACCTATAAAACTATCAAAGTAAAGTGTTTAGTCGATAAGATAAACATTACATTCAAAAGAATATCAAGGTGCAATCTGCAAATTAACATAATAATAACCATTACATATTTTGTACCATCTTTAATTGTTTTCTTTTTATGATCACTCTGCCTGTAATTTTTTTCAAATACTGTAAACTAATAAAAATTATTGGTATCAGTGGGGAAGTCATTAGCAAACACATCTGTAATGCTTGGCTGCCTTCAACGCAGACTTTTTGGCTTTTATATTCAGGCACAATCTTCAAAACTGTTTGAAAAATATCTATCTCTGTTGCTCTCCTCAAATTCTCAACTGATGTTTATAAATAGCTCACAATCGAATAAATGTGGAAACAGTGGATACAGAACTCGAAATAATTTGTAGTCTACAAATATATAAGACAACCATGACATCTAAACGATTAAAATTGTATCTTACTCTCTACATTATCCAAACTGCTTCTAAACTTTTCACTTCAAAATTCTTCAAATAAATCTGATAAAAAATTTACAGTCAAAGACAAAATCTTACTTTAAATTAAATTCAAAGTGATTCTGAAACAATCGTATTATTAAATTTTCAGTAGAAAATAGACCATTTTATTATTTTAATCCCATTTTTTTTTTTTTTTTTGATTCAGTAATTTATCTCAAATATGTAAATTAAAGTGTCACCAATTGTTTTTCGGAACACTTAAGCGCTTTATTTATTTTTAATTTTTATTTCTGTTATATTTTATTATTATAAATATTCTTTTTAATATAAAACGTGTCCAATATATAATATTCACAACTTCTTTGCTTATCACTTTATACATTAGAAATGATTCATTGATATTTTTATTAAAATTGAACATTAATCACGTCTTATCTATATATCTTTGATTTATTAATTAATTGTATGTTACCAATTAACTGTCACAATTTAAAAGTGAATGCCTTTATTTCATGAATTATTTAAATGATTTATTAGTCTAATGAATTAAAAATTTAATAACAAATTGTGTCTCACCAATTAAGTGTCAAAAGTCAAAAGTCACATAAGCATGTCAGTAATTTTAAAATGATATATTGCTGTATTATAAATAATATAATTATTGATTTTGAATAATGATTAATTTTAAATTATCTATTAATGAATAGTGTGTCACCAAATGACTATTCATATCGATAAGCTGCATTATTGATTCGCAGGTAGCGCAATTTTAAGTCCAAATTATAAACGCATAACTCTTTTTTTGGCCACGCAGCCGAAAAGTTATTTATGTTATTTTGATTGCACTTAGTGAGTGTATTAATTTGATTATAATGGTTATATATGCGGCATAAATAAACATTTTTTTTGTGGGTTATTCGCTTTTGGATTCGCTTTGAATATTTATGTGGAGAAGGAGAGCGATTTGGGAGCAACCTGCGACATTTGTGGCCCATAAACGTCGCGTAAAAGTGTCTCCAATTTATTAAGTCGCCAGGTAGGCACCACTAAAGACCCAGTTAGGCATCAGGTAACTTCCGCCAACAACCCACACTCATCATCATTAACAGCATTACCAGCATCATCATCATCATTATCATCAACATTTACTTTAACAACGCTTTGAAGTGTAGCGAACTTAGTCGATAAACAAATTCGGGTTTTAACTGAAATAAAATTGAAATGGCGATGAAGACTGAGACTGAAACTGAAACTGAAACTGGGACTTGGATGAGACCCAAATCTCTCGCTTTATGTAATAAAGAGCTGTAACAAAATTATTTAAGCCTCGTCTTTTGTTTTCTGTAGTAGTTTAGCTAGTTAATGTAGTGTTTTAAATTTGTTATTAGTCGCATTTGCACTTATCTTAAAAGCTGAAAATTATTGAAAATTAAACTTTGTTTCGAGATACTTACTAAAAATCAGAGATTAAATTAGATATATCGCTGTAAGATTCAAGACTCAGTTTATTTACAAAGCGTCAACCTTAAAACGTTGACTGAAAAAGATTATTTAATATTGAAATTAATATTTAAACAGGATCTCTCTATACACTTGGTATCCAAGTATACAAGCATACATATACATTATCTACAAATACGCCCAAAACATAAAATATATACTTTGTAACACCTTTTGTGTTTGTGAAGGCAGATTTTTCACTTTCTCGGCCGTATCATCATTACGGCTTTTCTTAAAGAGTACTCGTGGCCCCGAAAATGGTACCAATTGACGCCCTTATGATCGCTGTTGTCATTATATCTCCCCGCCAGATTACTGTAACAATTAAAGTTAATAAACAATTCTTCAAAATCAACAGCGTTTCTTCATACCTGAAGTGACAATCAGCGTACCACCAGGCGCCAGTTCTATATTCAGCGCAGTTTTCCAAACTTTCATCGTTGTCCCGATCAAATGTGGAAAACCTCTCGCCACGATGATAATTGAGAGAATCTCCAGCAGTTCCATTGGCTTCGCCCAGAGTGTGTAAGACATATAGTTGATCCTCGTCACCGATTGCAAATGAATCATACGCCTCGAATTTTTCAACTCCATCAAAATCTTCGAGAACTACAAGTAGCTCCTGTTTCCCATCAGCAGTTAGTGCGTGTATTTTATCCAAACCTAAAAAGAACTCGCCACTTAAATCTCCGAAACCTCTTTGGTATTCAGTCCAGTTTCGATAGAAGTCGACACTGCCATCCATCCTTCTCAGGATGATCGTCCATCCTCCTCCTTGAGTTTTCGTATCGCAGGCAACTTCAACAGGTTTACTACTATAGTTGGGGATGAGTATGTCGTAGATACCACTAGTCTTAGCCCCCGTACAGCTGTTGGCAAGATATCTAAAATTGTTTTTAACCGATTCATTTTCAAGTAAATCCTTCTTCAGTCTTTCCTGCTCCGCTTTTATTGATTGAATGTCCGCACGAAGGGATTGAATATCTGCTGCTTTAAGAAGATCATTTAAAAACTTTTCCTGACGATTCTGAACATCCACGGCCTTAACAAGTCCATCTATCAACTTTTCATGACGTTCCTGTACCGCTCTAAGAAATGGTTTAGTTTTGGAATACTTTAAAGGTTATAATTTTACCTTAGTTCGGATAATTGAGAATTTATTGATACAAGCACGGCCGTTTCATTATATTCCGAAATTGGAATTGCATCACACAGCAAAGAGAACGTATTTATTATAAAGATAATGCAAATTATTTTCAGCAACATATTGCAACCGCTCTTAACCGAATGCCGGAATAGACTGACTGACTGAAATTTGGCATGAACAGAAGAAATGCTTTCAAAAACAATTTTCCTAACCACATATATATATAAATACATACTCTATTTTTTAAACATTATACAGCCTCATTTTATTTTCTCACTTTCACATTTTTTCAGAATAATAGTATAAACATTAATACATTTCGATCATTGGAGCATTTCCAAGAATTCAAATCTAAGCATTAAAATATTTCCAAGAATTCTAAAAATAAAGGCACAATATATACACTTAATGTCTACACTGAAAATAAGACCAACTTCAAAAATCAAGAACATTCGTCTTAAATATTTTGTTCTAAAATAAGACTATTTTGGGACCAAATTACTAAAACTAAAATTATTAATCTGAAAACTCTTAAACTCTTAATATAAGAATAAAAATCTTAGTTTTTAATTTTAGTATTAATTTTAAGAACATTTATTCTTAAAATAAGAACTTGGTCTTATTTAAAATGTTCTTAGAATTAAGATGTGTTCTCTTAATTTAAGAATTGTATGTTCTCGACACATTTTTTAGACCAAACATCTTAGTTCTGAGAACAAAATCTTGATTTAAGAACATTTTTTTTTATCAGTGTATGTATATAGACTTTCAAAATATTAAACATAAACGCCCTAGTCGAAAGTGAATGACTGCGAATAATACATATAAATATTTAAAAAACATATACAATTTTAAATTGAGAACAGAGAAAATTTCAGTTGTCTCTGAACTCTACACTTTCCTTCTAGACCTTATCTAATTAGGTACTATAGGGAGAAATATGCCAAGAATTGGCATAACAGCTGCTCATTTACCCCCTGCCAAGGTCACAGCCACGCCCCATACTAAAATGCTAAAATTATGATTGCGAAAATTATGACAGCTCTGAAATTTCTCAACTGAAAACCATTTATTAGCTGTACCAGCAACGGAAGCCATAAGGAAACACACAAAAAACATCAAATATAACAAAACAAATCTATAATTTCGATTGAAGGAAAATTCGGAAAAAAAAGGGGGGATAAAATTTATGGTGCCAGCATTGTGCCATGCAAATTTATGACAAAACATTCAAAGCCGTGCAGAAAGGTAAACAATGGATATAGAGCAAGTATACCTCTATTTTTCTTTTGGAAAAGGGGCGAAATTTTGGAACGTGGCCAAAAATAATTTAATTATAATTTTGAATGCGTACAAAATTCGAAAATTTGCGAAAAGTGTAGACAAAACGAAAAGGGTTTTTTCCAACACGCATAGGCAAATTTTCCCGATTTCACAGTCAAGGGTAGGGAGAGTCTCTTGGTTAGGGGTAGCAACCCCTGGAGACGTTGTGACGTCTGTTTGTAAATTAAAGGATCAGAACTGTCGACCAACTGTCGCTCCGAACTGTTCCCGACTAGGCCAACTGTCGGATCCATATTGCACCCACGCGATAATGTCAATCAAAAAACTGTTCAATTTGAGAATTATTCAATTAACATTTCAAGCAATTATACGGAGATAGAAGATCGCTACAGCAGCGATAAGATAGGTCAGACATGTCATGTCATATTCCGAAATGGGATAGGTATATCAACCAAGAGCCGTTCGAACCGGTTCCCTTGAGTTTTTGAATTTTGAGTGACGTGTGACCAGCGGTCAGTCACCGATGATAGGAAAAAGGGGCAACTGACCAAAGGAAATTGAATTAAAACAAAAGGTTACCTTTTTTTTGAATGGTTCTGTGAAGTGGTCAGTGGCGTGTTTAATAGGATTTACGTGCTAAGCGTAATTAGGGAACTAGTTCCAGGCGTGTACAGTTGCCACAGTCATCGCCTGCTATCGTTATCGTTAATGCCCATGTTATCGAATTTAAATGTTTACACATTCAAGTGGTTTTTGCATAATTTGCATACCTAATGAGAATCACACATTAGTTTTTGTTTTTTTTTTCTATTTTCCACTTTTGTTATCAACTAGAAAAACAAATAAAAATTAAGTGAAAAAATCTATAGAAAATTGTAGCGTTTTCATACAGAAAATGGAAAGGGTAGAGAGCTGCATTGATTAACAGAACGCAACCCTGCAATGGGACAGGATAAGCAAAAAAGGGGCGAAAGGGGCGAAAGGGTTAAAGCCAAGCCAACAGCTGGACTCATTCATCATTTGCATATATGCCGAACGCAGGACGATCAACGGGGAAGAGAGAGAGAAAGGGGAACATAGGCTGGCAATTGGATTGTACACACAACACACATAAATCAAACTGTTACAGTTACATTTATGGAGTGTGTTAGACAAAGTCTGAAGTGGAATTTGGGCTTGTAACTCTCGGCGTGGGGATTTGAGCATCTGTCATTCACTGACAGTCCCAGACAGCAACTAAAGTATATCCTAATTGATAAACCAAACATGTAGATTGCACTGAATATGCAAATCTAAAGTTACAGTGTATGTAACTGCCTTTATGCTTGAAATACATATACACTGTAAAATATTAAAAGATTCACTGTAAGTTTGGTATTTATAAATCGAAAATATATCTAGAAAAGCTGACAATAAGAGCAAAGTAAAAATCAAAACCATAAAAACCATATTTAATATGGTCATATTATATTTTAATAGACAGCGTAAAATGTTTATATTTATTTACATTTTGGCATCAATTAAATTAAATTGAATTAAACATCAAAGTAAAATCAAAGTGAAAAATAGATTTAAAAAAAAAACAAATAAAACAAAAATAATATATGTCATTCTTAGTTTATCGTTTAATCCTATTTATGTTATAGTTTCCCTAAAATGGTTAAAATTGTATTTAAACTAAATATTTTTATATTATATTGCATTAATCTTTTTAAACAAAAATCATAGGTTTTATCAGTTTGTTTAATCGACAAAAATTTTTGAGTCAAAGTACTTATTTCTAGAACATTTTTTTAAAGCATTATAAGCTTACGCAGTTTTAAAATAAATATAAATATAAATTATAAATTATTAAATGAAGTGATAAAAATAATTTGAATACATTGATATTTTATGTTTAATATGAAATCAATTTGAACTAACTATGCTCATATTTTTTAATATGAAATCAATTTGAACTAACTATGCTCATATTTATTTTATATTAAAAGATTGACCAACTCCGTATTAAACGACATAATCAGAGCAAGAAAAAAAATGTAAACCAAAATATGGACTCCAAGCAAAAGTTTGAAAAAGGTTTTCCTTAAACTATATACTCCAATTAAACATGTTGAATAATTTCTCAACATCTTTTAATCTTTATCCTATTTATTACATAATTCACCACATAGCTAAGCTATCCTGATATAAGTGTTTAATTATGCACCGATAACGGTTTGCAGCATTAAATTCATTTGTCTAGCAATTTGTTGGTCATCTCCCTTGTATTGCCAATATGCAAAACATTGGCCACTTAGATAAGCAAATATTGCAGCTTAGCTAATGGTTAAAGCCCTGTTTCCCTGCTCCCTTTCCCCTACCCTTTGCCCCTGTTGCACAGTCAAGAGACTAACTACCACAATATTTACCTCTATCTGCAGCAGAGGCAATCGATACTTGTGTGTTCTGGCTGAGTGTGAAAATGCAGCAATCAGCAGAGACAAAAGCCGCAGCCATTAGGAAATTCGGTTTAGATATTTTGAGGTGTCCAAGAAAACAAATGGACACTTTAAACAACCTAAGCTCAAAAGTAAACAAAGTTTAGACAAAAAGACAATTTCCAATCCCAATTGCTTGGATTAAATGCAACTTAATGGAAAAATCCTGCAATAGTTTGTAAAAATTTCTGTTTGTTTAAGTAAACTCTTCTCAAATAGACTTCTCTATAATGTAAATAATATAAAGAGCTCCTAAATAACGATTTAATTAATAGTAAATTTTCTTTACTTTAAAAATTTGTACATATCGAATTTTCGAATAATATATTCATATTAAGTATATAATTTAATTTATATTTCTAGGCTTCTACGCTCAGAATACTACATGCATCTGTAAAAAATGTTTCTTCAAAAACTTGTGAACAAATAATTTTTTTATAAAGAACTTTTTTAATTTTATGAATACATAATAAAATTACAGCTTTATTTACAAACAAATTGATTTCTTACTAGCAAAGCTTCTCTTTAAGGGTCGTTTTAACAAAGTCTAGCTAAATTCCACCAAAGAAATATTTTCAAATCTGGCTTTGCATTTCAACAATTTTTTAAAACTCCTGAGGCATTGAATTAATTAGCCTTAATATACTTAAAAAATTCTTTATCAGCTTTAAGTGCATATATGTGGCATTCTAAAATGAGGTTTTGCAATAGGTAATTTTCAATTGATTCCATCGATCCACTCATTAATACACATTTAACTAGGGAACTCTTCAAGTTGCTAAGCACACCTGACTAGGAAGTAGGAATTGAAAAGAAGAGGTGAGGAGCCAACAGAAGTGTCTGTTCGAATTCAATTTAGTTTTCAATCAGCCGACATAATAGTGGTTGTTATTGTTAGTTGTTGCAGTTGTTGTTGTTCCTTCTCTTGAGGTTTAGACGATAAGTAGCTGCACGCATAAAACTTCAAATTGAATGCGTTGCGAGAACAACATGCAATCCAGGAATCGGATTAGAAATTGGAATGGAGCAAAGCTCCGCCAGCCATCCTCCTATATACCCTTCCCTCCTCCCATCCCTTATTCCTCCCTATCTCAGTCTCAAGCAAGGAAAACAACAGTTCAGTTAACCAGAAAGCAACACGCAAAAGCAACGCCTGGACAGCCCGAGGCAGGAACAAACAACAACGCAGTTCGAGGAGCAAAAACAGCCAGAAACCAGAAGCAGAAAGCAGGCAACAAGGAGAGAGCAGAGAGCAGGGAGAGCTGCATTCCCAGCCAGGACATGGCAAATAGAGAAATGTGGGCAAATATGATGATGATGGCTGAGTTGGGTGGATTTTTACCACGACACTTGGAACTCTTGCCAACAGTGTTGTCAGGGCAGCTTTAATCCCGTCAAATCTGGCTTTTAAAAGTTCAAAAAATTTAAAATCATCAGGCAAATAAAAGTTATAAGCTTTAAAATAATTTGTATATGTATAATATAACAATTGAATATTCTGTTTCACAGAATTGTATATAAAAAATGTTGGGTCTTGAATATGCTTCATGATTAGACTTTTACCTCATGTACAAAATTTTTCTTTGGATGTTTTTACTATTAAAATCATTACATTTTGGTATCAGAACCAGTCAAAATTTACCGTAGAGAAGTGATATTGACATTACTATTTGAAATTTGAAAAAAATATTGGTTTTAATTAAATAGTTTTGAAAATAAAATTGTTCATCAACATGATAAGAAATTTGAATATTTTTTTTGATTGTGATTTTGGCAAACTTACTTTTAGAAATATTTAGACTTCAAATATTTATAATAATTTTTTCAAATTTTTTAATATTAATAAAAAATAATTATAATCATGACAAATTATTCCAAAATGTAGCTTTATTTAAGAATTTTAACCCACCAAAAGCAGTTATTATTTGTATTCTTAAAAGTTGGCAACACTGCTTGCCACTTGCCTCTTGTCTCGTCGGTTGCAAGTTGTGAGTTTGTTGTTCGTTTGAATTTCTGATGCGTTTTCGATTTTTCCACGCGCTGATTTTTCTCTCTCAATTTATTTTTTTTTTCATTTTCTATTTTCTTTTGTATTTATTGTTGCTGCTGATGCAGAAATTGCAACTTTGTTTATTTAAGCATTGCAATCGAATGTTGTTGTTATTGTTGTTGCTGTTGTTGTTGTTGTTGTTGTTGCCGCGTGCTCATTTGTACTTTTACAGCGTATTTATTTTTGATTACATTTCAATTGTTGTTGTTGTTGTTTATGTTTATGTTTCGCATTGTTTTGTGGCATTTTGCTGTGAGTGGCCCAAAGAATTAGCCAAAACATTTTTCCATGCACAAAAACCAAAAACTTTAAATGGGCTATTGCCAAAGGGGCTGCGGCTAAGAGAACACGATTATTTGTGGTAAGAGAAGGGCGGCAAATGAGAGGTGATAAGGAAGCTCACAATAATACTTGTAATTATAATTTTTCTACTTTTTTTATTTTGCATTTTCATTTCTATGTTGTTTTTAATTTTTTTGCTGTTTAGTGTAATTGCAGTTGGCAGCTGAAAAGGACAGCCGTGAACTCTGCCCAGCAGCAAAGTGAAAATTAAAATGTGTCGGCTCTTTGAACAGCTCGAGGCACAGGCAAAAACTAGGAGCAGTCTGGCTCAGAGACAGTGGTCAACAAACACCATTAAGCAAATAAAATAAAAACTATGTACTTTAAATCAGCTTATTATATAAATAGCTTTAACTTTTATAAGTTCACATTATCAAGTTCGAATTGAAAAAAAGAAAAACACAAAAGCAAATTTACTTTGAAATTAGTTTAGCTAAAATTTTATAATTTAATTAATAATTTTTAGCTGAAAGTTTATTTAAATTAAAATTTTAATTTTGATGACAAAAATATGATATTAAAATTAAATTAGTTTTTTATATGTAATTTAAACAATTATATATTAGCAAATGGAATAGTTTTTTGATATCGATGGCTTGGAATTCACGTTCTTGGACGTATCATCATAACGGCTCTCTTGAGTGAGTAATCGAAACCCTTAAAGGACTGCCAATTAATTCCCTTTTCTGATGTTGCGTCCTTATATTTACCTGCCAAATTGCTGTAAGAATTCAAGTTTATAACAAACGTTTACACAATCATCAATCCCACTAATACCTGTAATGACAAAAACCGTACCACCAAGCACCTGTGCTGTATTCGGCGCAGTTTTTCTCTTCCCAAGTATCATGATCCCGATCAAATGTGGAAAACTTCTTGCCACGATGATATGAGAGTGAATCTCCAGCAGTTCCATTGGCTTTGCCCAGAGTGTGTAAGACATATTGTTGATCCTCGCTTCCGATTGCAAATTTCTCATATGTCTCATATCTCACAGCTCCCTCGAAATCCTCAAGTACTATAAGTAACTCCTGACTGTACACTGCCGTTAGTGCATGAATTTTGTCTAATCCTAAAAAGAACTCGCCATTTAGATCTCCGAATCCCTTTTGGTACTCAGTCCAATTTCGATAGAAGTCGACACTGCCATCAATTCTACTGAGGATTACAGTCCATCCTCCTCCTTCAGTTTTCGCATCGCAGGCAACTTTAACAGGTAGACTACTAAAATTGGGTATTAGTATGTCGTAGATTCCATTGGACTTGGCCTTGACACAACTGCTTAGGTAATATCTTAAATGGCGTTGATCCAATTCTCTGACAAGTTCATCAAGTAGCAACTTTCCCTGTCGCTCCAGCTCCGATGAGAGAAGTTGTATATTCAAAATCTTAGCAAGTTCACCAACTAACTTTTGTTGAAGCTCCCGAATATCTGATTTCTTAACAAGTTGTTCTATCAATTTTCCCTGTCGATCCTGCTCATCACTGTACAAAAATAAAACCAATTAGTTTGGGAAGGCTCAAGGTTATACGGATCTTACCTCAACTTGGATTGTTGGAAACTAATTGATAGCAGTAAGTTTGTGTCATTATAGTTGGAAACTGGAATTGAATCCGCGAGCGAAGAGAATGCATATATTATAAAGAATATGCAATTTGTTTTCTTCAACATTTTGTTACCGTACATTACAGAATGAATAAGAAAACTGAATGAGTCGACGCTCGAATTTAAGAGAAAAAGTCGACTCTGAGGAAATTATCGTAAACACCAACCAATAATACGTTATTAATAAACATTATTACACACACAGCCACAGTAACTTTAACTTCCTCTCCGATAAAATATTCAGGCTATTTACGAGTATGTATAACAGAGCGTTAAGGCATTCCCAGAAATCATTTATCAATTACATATGGGCATTTCCACATCGCAAACGACTCATTTTTACAGCTACAGAGTAAAACTCAATGACTTAAACTTACAAAAAAAATATATTTTTTCAATTAGATTATATTATTATATGTACTTGTGCTTATCAAAATTATATTAAAATGAGTTCTTTTTATCATAGGTCTAAATTATATTTAGCAATTTCGGTATATCGCAACTTATCATCATATTTTTCTTCACTATTTTATAAGCTACACCCACTGTAGCTTAGCTTGACAAGTGACAGGGACTGTGGGTCAGGTTATGTTATTCCCGCTTCCTCCGATTTCCTCCTCCCAACTGCAACTGGTGTTTACTCTGTTGGCTCCTGCAACATGTTTATATATGCGACACTTGAATGTCCTGTGTTCTCGTCCTGTCCACCTCCTCCCTTCTCCACCATCCTCATCGTCCGAAGCAATCGCATTTAACGACTTAAACGGCGACAACTTCGTGGTGCGACGCAACTGTCGCATTTCCGCATTGCAAATTACTCCGTGAAAGCCCGGCGTTTTGTAATTAAGATAAAAGCGACAAAGACAGCGCCAAAGTCCGCAAAATAAAGGAGGAAAGAAGAAGAGGCAGAGAAAGAGAGAGAACATTTCAAGTGTTTCAACAGGACAAAGCTAAAAATGCAGCTTGACATGTGCAACTTTCTGAACCACAACAAAATTAATTTATTGAAAATAAAAGTAGAGTTTAAGCTTCAAAGAAATCAAGCTTGAAATAAGAAACTTATCTGATTGAATTGGAAAATTCAAGATATACTATTTTTAAAAGAGGTGTCCTAAATAATATCAATCTTAATTTTAAAATACTTATTTGTAATATTGTATTTTTAACTGAAAAAAAATATTATAAAATAAAACTGTTTTCTTTTGTATCGTCATAGCATTTTATTTATTTTATAGCTTTTGTTTGTTAAAAGTTCAAAGTATATTTGATTCAATATATTTCTTTTAATTTTTTTCAAATATTTGCTAGGCTATCCAATATAATGAGCGTAGGGTATGTCGAAGTCTTGCACTCTGGAGAGTTCTACAAACTATTCCGGTATTAATCAGATTATATTTGAATTCTTCTTAAAATTAAAATTAAAAAATAAAATAAAATAAACAAAAATTACTTTTTATATTTATAATTTTTTTATATTTAAATTTTGATATACATTTTTTTTTGTTTTACTAACTTTATAAATGTTATTTTAATTTGTTACGAGTGGGATTCGAGCCGCCGCCTAGTGCTTTACAACTGAAGCTGCTTCTCTAACCAGAGCGCCATAGGGCCACCATTTATTTGATAAGAAATAGTACCTTTTTATACTCTCCTAACAACTTAAGATTTTTTAGATTAATAATCTTTGTTTTAGTAATTTGGTCTTAAAATAATTTTAATTTTAAGAACAAAATATTTAAAATGAGTGTTCTTGACTTTAGAAGCTGGTCTTTTTTTTCAGTGTAAGGAACACCAACAATTTTGTAACTTTGTCACACATAATAAGTGTCGTGAATGTGTCCTGAATATTTTATAATGAACGAATAAAAAATAGTTCAAGAAACAATTTTACACAGTCGAAGCAAGAAGTAGAGAATACGGTCGTAATAACTAACTAACTGTATAAGTACAGAGTCTTTCAGAGTTGGGATCGCTTGACTCACTAATTTTTTTATTTATAATGTTTTTTTTCTTAAGTCTTGTATAGTTTTGCGTCCTGATTTAGTTGCTGAAAATGCAGGAACTTAGTTAGAAATTTGCTGAGAGTTTAACAGTAACTTTAACCCTATGTTGCATCTCCCTCTAAAGAGTTTAGCGACTCTGTTTAATTGTTAAATGTGGCATGCAAAATTGCATATAGAAAACGTCAGCTTATCATGCCACAAAAAAACAGAAAAAACTAAGTGAGCAGTCCAAAATGGACACGCCCCGCTGAGTTTAGATCTGATGTGATGTTGATGTTGAGACTACATAGTCTAAACCTCAGACAGGCAAAACATGCACTACAGCAACAACAACAACCGAGAGATTGACAGTGGCAATGGACAGCTGCAGAGATGAAAAACACGCCCAATCCACCCAATACAATTCTAGCGCATTACAAGCTCATCAACGGCAGAGAATCCCTTTTTTTTTTTTTTTTGGTATCTCCCCCGAGCTGTACATTTTATTTAAAGGGTCCTAAATGGACCAGCCCTCGATTGTCATTCAAATTGAGTGAAACCCGTTTCGCTGGTTTGCTCTGATATTTTGTGACATTTCCACATTAAAAACGTTTTAAAAACACAACAAACATGCAGATTTCAATGGGATCGAAAAGGGAGAGAATTTTCGACAGCATCCGCGCTAAAATCTCCGCTCAAATTGAAACATTTTGACCCGAAGTCGAACCCAACACAACCAACCTAAAGTCTGAAGTGGACCTAAGCATTAGAGATTAAAAAAAAATATAAGCCAACACACATGACAACAATGCTGATGATCATCGTATGATGATCATAAATGTTGCTCTTGAGATTGCCTCGCTGCTAAGTAGGGTCCGAAAATTGTCGTTGGATTTTTATCAAAAATTTTGGTGTCATATTTTGACAGGCAAAACAATGTTTAAGACTTGAAAAGTGTGCAAATCTCAAGATAAGATGAATTGATAAGGAAATGTACTTTGAAGGCTGACCGAGCGAGCCAAGGGAAGGGGCAAACTTTTGCAGCCGTCAATTAACGGCAATTTATAGCCTCAAGGGGCACGTTCCACATTTTGTGTCTGCACTCTAAAAAAAAAAAAAAAAATAAAAACAATTAACAATTGTTGTCGCTTCAGCAACAACGACAACAACAACAACAACATAGCTTGCAAGTTGCGCCTGCGCAACAACAAACAACAAATCAAACAACATCAAAAGTAAAATAAAAATAAAATATAAAAAGAAAAAAAAAATAAACGGAAATATTTCCAATGGCGCGAAATGGAGTGCGCTTTAATTTGCATAAATTACGTGGCCAGAAAGGATGCAGGCTGCAGGATGCTGGGTAAAAGGGTTGACAGGGCTGCCAGGGTTGCCACCACCCAGCCAGCATCATCCTCCCGCTCGTCAAACCCAATGCACTGAAGTGCCTGCCGCCTGCACTTGAAAAAATAGCACAAGCTTTGGCTAAAAGTGCCACATAACGAAGATTAAATACCCTGCACTAACAACTCTTTAATAAATTAAAAAATGCGTACTTAAATATCTCAAATAATTTATTAAATTATATAAAACTCTTTGACCTGATTGACTGACTAATCATTACATAGCCCAAACCACAGGACCTAAAAAGCTGAAATTTTCAACAAGCATAGCTAAGACAATACTTATTTAAACTTGTCGCAGTGCTGCACTCAATTAGTTTTCTGAGATTTAAATATGATTTAATAAATGTAATTGCAAATATTTCTATAGAATATACAGATAACCTAAGGTGATATGTAGACTTGTAATGTTCAAATAATTTAATAATAATAAAAATAATAATAATAATAATAATAATAATAATAATAATAATAATAATAATAATAATAATAATAATAATAATAATAATAATAATAATAATAATAATAATAATAATAATAATACAATAATAATAATAATA